>NW_010139870.1:32394-93001 GCF_000699245.1 Pterocles gutturalis | reverse complement strand
ATTCTGTGATTCTGTGATCACACAAATCCTGGAGACACATCCACTTGCACAGCCCTCTGACAAACCTGGAAGGCCTTCCTAAAAAGTGGAGCAACAACCCTCTTCAGCCATGTGGTAACCATTGACCAGCACCAATCCAACCCTGGTGCCTGAAGTTTCTCACCTGCCCAGATATCCTGAGCAGCTGTTTGCTGGGAAGCATCCCATTGGGATTTAGGCCTGGGCATGATGCTGCTGTGAAGGGAAGCTCACATCTCAGGCTAGACCCATAGACCTCATACCCAAGACAGACCTGAGACAGGAGTTGCCTTGGCCAGACCTGGAGAAGTACCCAAAAGAAGTAATGCCTGGAAAAGCCTTCCTGCAGCCTAGAGTCACCCACTGTGGGCTGGATGGAGGCAACTTGTGTCCTCCCAGGAGTCACAGCTATGAATTCCCCTTGTTTTTTATGACACTGGAGTGCCTTGACCTTGCTGCAAGGCAAAAGGAAAGATCAATACTTTATCAGCTACACCCAATACACCTGTGAGTGCCAGGATTTATAGTGTCCCTTATCAATCTGAGCATTTCTCAGTGCCTAAAACCAATGGGAAGGTTCTGGGCACAATGCTGTGACAACAATCATCCAGTCTCTCACTTAGTTCAAGGAAAGTCAATGGTTTCTTTTTTATTATTGTAACTGTTATCCTGGGTGACAGGTGGAATGGGTCAGGCTTGGACATACTTTTGCATATCAGCACTGAAAGACAGACTGATCGATTATCAGTGGAAGTTGTGGGGTTGCTGGTTCCCTTTGGAGTGCTGTTTTTTAAATAATCACAGACAAATTTGCTGGCCAGAGAAGAGCATCGTGGTAACCTAATCTGGCCCTCATGTTTATCAGAAGCTAAATGATTTGACCCTGGATTTTTGGTACTGCAACAAGGTCTTTGAGTAAGCTCTCCCTGGGGGTGCAGACGAATCCATGCCCTAGAAGAAGAATGCTCCTCTTCTTTTTTTCCCAGGCATGGAGGGATCAGGGAAGAGATTTGAAGGCATTCCCCAGTCCCTAAACTTGTATGTTCCCCTTCCTAGGAGATGAGAAGGCATTCTGGACTATAAAAACTGCTTTGAAAAAGGAAGTAAAGGGACAGAGCTTTGCTTTTACTTCTCTAGTAACCCCTCTGCATCCAAGCAGCTTATGTCCTTACCCAGGACAAGGGATCTCCACTGAAAAGCCACAAATACTGACCACAGCTGCCCTGTTGGTTGCACTCATGTAGGAAGGCTGGTTTCCCACATTGGTGGGAGAGGCCACGGGATGGTGGGGAGTTGGCTGGAGGCAAGGGCAGACTGGACCTGCCTTCCAAAATCCTTCCAAAATCCCTGATGGGAATCCAACAGGACAGTGCTTGAAACCCAGCTGTTCCCAGCCTGTTTCCTTCCAGCCATCCAGTGCTCCCAGTAACACTTGACCCTCCTGCAATCCCCAGGAAACCACACACTTCTGGGAAATGACGTATGAAACTGGGGGAACAACATTTAGGTGAACTTCTCTTCCTTAGACGACAGCGTTTAGGCAGCTAAATTGCACTCTCGATGTTTGCTGTTTGGACGCCATCTCCGAGCTGACCACTGACAGTTCCCCTCTTAATCCTGGGAAAACATCAGGCACTCGACAGTGTGATTCATTTGCCCTCTTTAGGTTAAATAACCCACATGGCTGTTTCTCTGCATTGACAACAGAAACAACTAGCTCAGACGCTGATAGAGCTGTCTGTGTTTGATCCGCTGAGTCCCATCCCTACACCTTAAATCAAGCCGGATGTTTTCCTCCAGAGTGGTCCAGCTCAATCAGGAAAGCAGGGCTGAGTCACTGGCAGGCTGAGGAGATGGTCACGATGACCCCCCTCAGGCTCCAACCTTTGCATCTGCGAATAATCACAGCTGAGTGGCAAAACCATGGTCTTAATGAGATTCAGAGTAGTTTGCTTGTCTCGGATCTCAAAGGTCAGCTGTCGATGTGCATTGCATCCATCCTGATCTGAAGTTAGTTTATGTAGTTGCTGAGCTCAGTGACACACAGCAATGGTGACAAGATCTCCTCCTTGTTTATACCTGCCATGTCAGAGAATAACTGTATGTATTTATACAGGGGGACAGTCTCAAATTCTAGATTTTTACCTCTTTTTTTTTTTTTTTTTGCTTGTGTATATGCTATTTTATTCCTGCTTTCAAGTATTCTGCATTGGGAAATTCCTTTAAAAAGCCTCTTCTCGTCCTGTACGTGCAATGGGGTGTTTGATGATGCTGGCTGTGTCCATAATCATGATCAATGTAGGCTCCAGCAAAAACTGCTGGATTTATCTGCCCCTCACGTGATACCCTGGATCTGACAGTAGCTGATGTTATATACTTTAGCATAAGACCAAACAAAAACCTGTCATTTCTTTTCCCAGCTTATCCCCTTCTGCCCCCTTTCCCTGGCCACTCCAGATGGATTCAGGTCCCTTTGCCACAGGTGTGGCTCTGTGCAAGCACATTGACTACATTGCCTTTCATTCCCCCAATAAAATACAACGATTTAAACTACCCCAGCTCAAATCTTGTTTATCACCACTGCAGTCATGTTTCCAGTTACCACAGGCTACTATTCCCATGTCTTTTTTTTTTTTTTTTCCACAACAGCCTTATGAGGTGGGATGGTTATTCCTCTGTGTGACAAGCCAGCGTAAGGAGGAACAAAATCTGAAAGCTAAAGAGGTTTTCAGGCACATTGCTTCCCTGGATTTTAGTGAGGAAACCTGGAAGCTCTTGGTAGGTGGAAGTGCTGGATGACTGCTTTGCTTAGGCTCAAAAAAAAATCTCTGTTAGAGCAAGATGGGGAGCTGTTACAAAGACAGGAGAGAACATAATGATAGAAAAAAAGGATATTTGCACAGGTAGAAAAGAGAAACAAGTTTTTCCCTGCTAATTTTATTTTCCAGGCTGCTAAATCTTCACTTTAAGTTAAGCTTAACCTCTACTTTCTTAGGTGGCTGAGGAAATACATTTTCAGTTGAAAAACAGGCGGTTGCTCTCTGAGACAGACTTCCCCTTTGGGGCCGCCAAATCTCAATGCAGCACTCAGCACTGTCCTCACTTCACCTCTCCCAGAGCCAAAAAAATATCCAAATAACTGGTTGCTTCATGCACTGGCCATTAATGTGGCTAACACCGATCAGGCAAATTAATTCCAGTGAATTTAAATGAATCTCTCCCGTGGCTGTCAGACAGCTAGTTCAGTCTTCCAGTTTACTGGAAAGAAAGTGGAAAGGTAAATAAGTCAAATCAAAAGTCTTCTCCAAGAGTGTGAGTGCAGCTCTCCTGGTAGTCCTTCACAGTGTGGAGGTCCTACAAGCAGGGGGAACCTTCTTGTCCTTGAGGAACACATCCTAGCAGTATGTTCCCACCACGCTGACTTTGCCTGTGCCAAGATGTCCCAGGACACACGTGGATTTCTCTGCTATGCCCAGGAGCTCGCTGATGAGTGCTTTAGCAAAGCACTGGTGAATTAACACAATGAAGGTGGTGTTTTCTCCTCATCATATCAAGGATGGTGAGGGAAGGAGCTGTAGATGTACACCTGATGTAAGGTGGCTCCTTTGGGAGAAGAGCAGGCCAGGCTCTTCCATGACATTTTAACAGGACTGCAAAATACCTCTTGGCACAGAGGACCTAATGAAAGCAAATACACCAGCTGCTTCATGCCACTTGATGGGGCAAGGGTCTATCTCACAGCAGAAGACTCGGTGTCTGGTGGTCCATTGACTTTGAGGGTACAATATGAAAGGCAGGGTGAACCCCACATCAGACAGAAACACATTGGCTCTGTGATTTCAGGTAAACGGGTTGCAGATGTGCTTCTTTACATCCCTTCATCCTAAAAAGGAGACAAGAGGATGACCTTCCTCGGAAGCACTTCGCAACCTGCTGACGAACAGAGCTGTGCATAAGCTAAGCTAAGTCTCCTTATCATTGCAGTTATCAATGTTAATACGTGGGCGACCATGACGTGAGGTTTTCAGACAATTGCTTGTCAGCACATGGCATCTCTTTGGTAGATACAAGTGCTAAAAAACATTTTTGTTGTATCTACATGTTGCACAGCGAGTGGGTAGATAAATGCAGGAATCCTCCAAAAGCTTACAGGCACGTGTTCAGGCAAATCCCAGTTAGCCCCCATCTGCTTGATATAAATAAATAAGACCTCCTGAGAAAGACAGAGGTACATGGACACTTCCATATATATATATATCTATATATACACCCACTCCATTATATGTGTGTGTATATATATGAGATAGTGTATGGGTAAATATGGTAATATATTTAACTTTTAATCTAACTATGAGGTCAGATTAATCTTTTACACCCTGGTGCAGTAGATTTAGCTTCAGTGTACTGGATGGGCAATGGGCACAAACTGAAATACAGGAAGTTCCATCTGAATATGAGGAAAAATTACTTTACTGTGAGGGTGACATGGCACTGGAACATGTTGCCCAGAGAGGTTGTAGTCTCCTTTTCTGGAGATATTCAAAACCCACCTGGATGCAATGCTGTACAATGTGCTCTAGATGACCCTGTTTGTGCAGGGGGTTTGATCTCGACAGTCTTCATAGGTTCCTTCCAACTTCAACTATTCAGTGATTCTGTGATTCCTAAAGAAACTCACATTTTTTTGCAAGTGCCTCCTCCTGCAAACTGATGTCTGATGTAACCCAGCACACACATCTCGTCGAGTTCCTTTTTTAAGGAAGAGGAGTCGCTGTACCGAGACTTAAAATGAGGACCTGCTGCAGGGAAACATGGGTTCTACATTTTGCTGCAACACTTACAGCTTCCTCAACAGAGGGCAAACAACGAGTACAGGATGGCACGTGTGCACTCTTAGTGGTGCCAGGGCAGAAAGAGCTATTATAGACATAATAAAATGGGAGAGATAAGATATAACCAACACAGATATGGTGGGAGAACATTCCCAGGCCTTTGTTACTGTTCCAGTGACAACCCACGTGCAACTTGGGTTTGGGATCCTTCGCAAGGACTGTGATTATCACCATGGCTGAGGAAAACAGGCACTGTTGCCATCAAGGAGCATGGATGTGTTGTAATTGGTGCTCCAGCTCCTCCAACTCTTCATCTCGAGCTATGATTGCAGTGGCCAATCGACCACACTTTGCCCTTAGTGCTTAGTTTCCTGTCTGCTCAGAGGTCACCTCCTGCCCCTGGGATGGAAGCCTTGGCAAGTTTTTGCACCAATCCAACATCCCTCAGTGAAATGAAGCTGTGAAATGGCATGGTTCCACCTGCAACAGATGGGCACAAACATGTTATTGCTTCTAAAGCAGCCCCAGCTGCCTCCCAGGGACAGTCTATGGGAGTGTCAGGCTTTGTTTGGGATATCTCCTTCTGTCCATCCATCTGCTGATCTAGCATTGACTGAGTCACCCCAGTTCAGAACAAACTCTGTTGTGTCCTGTCCTCCTGAAAGACAACATTTGCACCCATAGCACCATGGCAGAAGTCAAAGCTCCAAGGAGATGGTCTTCAAGGCTAAGAGTAGCTCTGCCTCTTCCCTCAGTTCTGCTCTGATTTTGTTTCCTACTGTCTTCTCCAATCTTTCTACATCACTGATGCCCTCATCTACATCTGGAGCCACCCTGTCTCACAGTTTCTGGAGCTACCATGGCTTGGAGAAAAGAAGCAACAACAGATCTTATTCCCCATGTTCTCCAAGTTGCTGTGTGCCCTGGGTAAACAATAAGAGTTTAGGTCCAGGGACAGGTTCTATCCACCAGGGCAGGGAGGTCTGGGACAGCTTCTCAGAAAGCTGGGGAGTGGGGAAATTGCCCCCTGCACACACCAGCTTTTGAAATGATGCTGTATAAACTTAAGGTGTGGTTCAGATTATGGGGTGACTGTGGAATGGACTCTGGAAGTCTTTTCCAGCTCCATGGTTCTGGAGACATTGAATTTACGGTTTTAATCATAGAATCACAGAATGGTTTGGGTTGGAAGGGACCTTAAAGATCATTGAGTTCCAAACCCCTGCCATGGGCAGGGACACCTCCCACTAGCCCAGGTTGCCCAAAGCCTCATCCAGCCTGGCCTTGAACCCCTCCAGGGATGGGGCATCCACAGCTTCTCTGGGCACCCTGGGCCACTGCCTCACCACCCTCACAGGAAAACATTTCTTCCTAATATCTAATCTAAATCTCCCCTCTTTCAGCTTAAAACGGTTACCCGTCATCCTATCCCTGCACCCCCTGATCCAGAGCCCCCCCAGCTCTCCTGTAGCCCCCTTTCAGCACTGGAAGGTGCTCCAAGGTCTCCCCGGAGCCTTCTCTTCTCCAGGCTGCACACCCCCAACTCTCTCAGTCTGTGAGCTGTTCCAGACCTCTGATCACTTTTGTGGCTCTCTCCTGGCCCCACTCCAACAGGTCCATGTCCTTCCTGTGCTGGTTATGGAGGTTAGTTGAGACCTGCTGTTTAATCAAGCGAAGGCAGGAGCTGAGTGGGTGTAAATCAGGAAAATGGGTTGTTTGGGAATACTGGGGCCAGACTGCAGCCAGAATGGGTTAAATTTGTCCGTCAGGAACTGGCGGTTACTGGATGTCTTTGCTTCTGTTTCCCAGCTGCTTTCATAAAGGGTTTGTTGCTGTCTGAGTCTGCCCCAGCCTGACTGTCTGCTGCAAAGTCAACAATCCCAAGCGGGCTCTGATGGCAGCGTCTCCGCTTCGAGGAGTGACAGGCTCTGCAATACCTGCCCTGGGCAAGGCGGGATGAAATCCACTCCTGCCTTCACACTCCAGTTCTGGGCTGCAACAAGTGACCCGGAGTGGCTGTCACATAGTGGTGCCAAAGTCCCCTGACATGGTCAGGCTGCAATGATAAGTTTTTTAATGAATGAGGGTGTTTTGAATGATTTCACAGTGTTTGGTTAATTTTATTCCCTTTCTTGCTGGCTGATAACACAAAAAAAAAAAAAGGGATGAATTGTGTATTGTTGCCTAATTCTGAACAAAAACATGATTTTCAGAAGATGTACACAACATAATCAGAGTCGAGGGGTCCTTTCTAGCTGATGCCTAAAGCCAAAAGCAAATAATTTTTTTTTTTAGAAAAAGCTTCTGAAGATGCACCACAGAGCATTGCATCCCCTGTCATCTTCCTCACTGCTTTCTCCGTCTCAAATTAGATGTGGTATTTCAAGTGTTTTCAGCTTCAGGCTGATTTTTCTTGCTTCAGTTACATCTCAGGTTTCAAGCTGAAGATGTTTCACACATGGCAGATTGACACTTGTTATCTAAGGGTCCAGCAACATCAACCGTAATTGAGTTTGGACTAAACTATATGCTGGAATAAACCAGTATGATCAATGGAAAGGATTGTTGCTGAGTTGTTTTACACCAGACCAGTTTTACTCTCATCAGGATTAGTAACGGGCAATTTCGTAATGAGCCCATAAAGTTCTGCCTCGGTGTAATACGAGATCTTTGCCCTTTGCTTCCTTTAAAACCTACAATACGTTTCTGTGGCTCGAAATGCCAGGGGTGACAGGAGACAATCTCACTTGGTTTTAATTGCCCAATGTGCACGCAGAAGCCAGGCGGAAGGCTGGATGCAGAGCGCGGGCATCTGAGGACAGGGGAAGAGGAGAAGGCAAAGGAAAGGTGCGGTTATACAGCAAGACGGAAGAAAGCAATGCAAAGACAAATGTTTCATGCACACACAAGGCATCCTTGCTGCCTCGAGTAATATCGACAAGGGCGTAAGAGATTTCTGAGTATTTTCTGGGGTGTTTCTGTTTTGCCTGAAACAATGAGCATTGCACTATTTCGTTACGTTTTGAAACAAATACGGAACAAAGCAGCACTCGGTGTCTCATGGACCCCTATATTCCCATGTTTCTCTAACAGTAGGAATAGAGACCAAAGAAGTTTGCCAAAGAGAAATGAATGACTCTTGGGTAGCAGGCAGAGATAAAAGAAAAGCAAAACTCTTGTCTGACAGCTGGGTTTTCCTTGTGTGTCTAGCACCATGTCTGTTCATAGGCTGTTTTCATACAGAGCTGCAGGAGTGACTTAAACCCAAACGTTGTCTTTGCAAGACCCAGTTTCCTGGTTTGTGTAGATAAATCATAACGGTGCCAAGGTCTTATTTGGCATTTTCAGCCCTTGGCCTCAAAGATCTTGACAAAGCAAGGGGAGCCCAGGGTGAAGAACCAGATCCTCATTTTGCAGCTAGGGAAGCAGAGGCATACAGAAGTAAAATGACCTGAAGGTCCCCTGCAGCCGATGAAACCTCAGCCTTCCTCCTGTGCTACCTGCTGTGGCTGTGCTTCTTCTAGAAGAGACATATTTTTTTTTTAAAGAACCTAAAGAGAGCAAGTTATCAAAATCCCTCTGGCCTGACTGATCTCCTGATGTTTTGAATGTCACTTCCAGCCTAAATATCTGAGTCTGTTTAGGGAAGAAGAAATTTTATCTGCTCCAGGGCAGATGTGCCTGATGGAGCACTGACCCAATGAAAGACAGAGACTCATTTGAAAGTCTCATCCTGAAGCCAGTGAGTGGCACACACGTTTTACCAGAAATGCCTGATGAAGATTTTCAGATGGACAATTGCCATGAGCTTGTGACAGCTCACACAGGGCTGTTTTTGGAAACTAACACAAGCAACAAGCCAAGACAGACAGTCTGCAAGAGGGAGGGCCAAGTGTGGGTCACTGGGACACTGGGTGCTAGAGCTGGAGCACAAAATGGATCAAAGAATGACATTTCCGGGCTTGCAGGAGGAGTGTGTGGATACAGCCTCTCTTTTCAGCCCCAAGTCTGCATGTCCTACCAGGGAAGACCAAGAGAAACCAAAAAATAAAAGCCTCTGAGTACACAAGCCTTCACAGAAGCCATTGCCACCTATTTTTGGTTTTGTTTAGTTGTATTATGACATGGCCCGAATTTCCTGAGAAATACTAGCTTTGTTTGAGATTGTTTCCAGCCAGAATTGCCAATGCCCTTTATGGTTTAGGATAGGAAATGTTTACAATGGACAAGGTCAAATCTTTAAGGAGCATTCACTGGCTTTGGAAATTTGACTTTCTCAAACACACCTGTTGGCTGCAGGAAACAAGAAAATCAGAAAAAAAAGAGAACTAAAGGGTAGAAGTGCAGCCAGCACAAGCATTGTGCATTTTCCCCTGTTGATATTTACTTCTGTGCCTGTTGAATCAGCATTTTTTTCTGCCAGCGTACAAAGAAGAGACTAAAGAGGCTGGTGATAGTGTCCAAATAAGCCATTTCCACTGTCTTCTGTTGCCACTGACCTGGAACTCCTTGGATCAAGTAGAAAGTCTTTGTCAATCATATGGTGTGAAGTCCAGACAGTCCTCCTGGGGAGCCTAGCTACTGGTAAAATGCTTTCCAAGCATGCAATGCTAAGTGCTCTGAGTCCCTCAAGACGGGGAGTCAAGACAGAATTTCAACAGAAGCCGCCCTCCTCGGCTGTCATAACCATTGTGGCTGTAAAGATTGTATCTCAAGACAAAAGAGAAAAGAACAGGCAAGAGAAAAGCATGTTTCTAGGCAAAAGAAGGTCTTGGAGGAAAAGTTGCTTCTAACATCACACCCAAGCAAAATGTATCAACTTGCAGAACTAAGACTTGTTGGTCCTCTGTCATCAAGGGCTGAAGGTTTTCTCTGAATTCAGATGCTAAGCAGACCTGGACCTGCTCAGTACTTGCACATGAAGACACCACAAGCACAACTGGAGAAGTCAGAGTCACGCATTAAACTCCAAAAAATGCTGAGCTGAAAAAACAAAACCCACCCAAACCCAACAACAACAACATCTTTTCAATAGCTTGGGGCTGGCAGAGGGGAAATGAGGAGAACTTCTCCCTGCTGACTCATGGGTGCAGACTGTGTATAGACTTTGCTCTCTGTCTGCAGGGATTTCCCTTCTATCAGCGAAGGAGCAGCTGGGCCATGGTGAAAAGGAGAAACAGATATTTTTGTCACATGTCGGTGGTAAAGACAGGCCTCACAATGAGCTGCTTTCTTCTCGTACTGAACAAGGAACTTCAGTGACAGAGACAAAACAATACAATCTGAAAAACTCTCTGTTTCATCAGATAGATGAAGCCAAGAAGGGTCAGGCAGGCTGGGAAATGCTCGGACAGAATTACTTACAACTTCAAAGTCCCAGATCAAATATTTCCAGACCATGGCGACCATGAGATGCCAGAGGATGAAAAGGGATGTGGATTTATAATAACCTATGTGTGACATAGGGTGTTGCCATATACCATTAAATCCCCAGAGATTTTCAAAGTGCATGGCACAGATTCACATTCCTCAGAGCACAGACAAAACTCGCCAGACTGATGTCGCTCATTGGGGACATAAGAAAAGATGGGGATCCTTCTATTTTGGGAGGGAGAAAAGTCATTACAGGAGACAGGCCGGTTGTGTGAGCTCTCCTCCGAGGGCTCCTGGAAAAGTTGACTTTCTGCAAAAAATATGAGCAGCCTCAGGCACACAAGGAGGGAAGTTGCTATCTGTTGTCTTGTCCCTCCATGGGGTCAAGGGACCCAAGTGGTCCCCAACGTAGTTTCCCTGGTTCTTTTGTAACCTGCAGGGTGAGCATGAAGTGGTGCCTTTTCAAGGAGCTTTTCCATGGATATGTCATCAGGACTGTAACATTAGCAAAAGCTGCTTCCCTTGTAAAACTTTCCTCTGTTTAATTGATGACACATCATTAGCTGAATCTGTTCAGGCCTCTTTATGCTTCTGTGAAACCAGTAATACTAAACAAAGCTTAGCATTCCCAGTAAGGGGCCAATTTCTCTTCCTCTGTGGCTCCTTTTGGAGCAGAGAATATATCTGTGCATGTACAAAATGCAGATCATGACAGATTTGCAGAGCCAGTTCAGCGCATTGCTCAGGCTCCAGGGCTGATGTGTCTGGCAGCCTCTTGAACTTGCTCCCTCCCCAAGAGGGCATGTAGGATATGTCGAGGTTGCAGGGAGCTTTCACACACTCCAGTCCCTCCAGGCTCCATGAAAGCAGTGCTGCATTCAGTCAGAGCCAATTTGTGGGACACCTCGTCAAGAGGCAGACAGCAGAGAGTACCCCACAGGCTGTTTCCAGTGACGGTTTTGAAGAGCTGAGATGTCAAGAGAAGAGTACACACACTTTTTTATAGTCTGAGAGATAATTGGCTGGCTGGAAGTATTGAGCAAAGCTGTCTTTTGGAGCAGAGCTCAAGAGAAAAGCTCTATGGCTCAGTAATGATCTCCAGTGGTAGCCACATGGGGTCTCCTACCAGGTTCATGGTCCAACTTAAGCCTCCAAAAGCCATAACACAGTCAAGTTTTATCCCAGTGGAGAGACTGCGAGTGCCCTGATATCTCGGTCATGCATGGCTCTAGTGAACTTGGGGGATGGCTGGCAGATCCATTTCCCTGGAGAGGCCTGGGCCATGCCAAAGGGCAGAGAAGGTTGGTGGTGTGTCACCTCCTGCTGTTCATGTTCCTGGGGTCCATCCGGGACCCTATGGATGCATGTGCTTGTGCCCCCCTCTAGTGGCTGTCCCCAAGCCTGCAACATGTCCCCTCCTCTTCCTCAGTTGCCATTCAGCTCAGTGGGGAGCACTTTGAATCTGCTATTGATGGTCTTGGGGTGCTACCTGGCTGGGGACTGTGCCTTTTTGCAACTGGGCTTTGTGGCACATTTCCCTGCGGTAAATCACTCGCGTTCAAAATTCCTGGGGGGGGCACAGAATCAAAATCTGATATCAGTCATGCAAGTGCAACAGGACTGTGTCTCTTACACCTGGACAGGTTCTGAACACATGATCTGGCACTGAAGAATGTGTCCTTGCACAGAGCCCATCACCTTGGCTAAAGCTGCAAAGAACATTTTGGTGATGATAAAACAGTTTTTTTCTCACCCTTATCCTTATGACTTCCTTTTGTGCAAGCAAACTCCATTTTGCAATGTGATTACAAAAAAAAAAAGAAAAAAAAAAAAAGTCCCCCCAAACCACCACCAGCAACAAAAAATGGATGATGGATCCAGAACCGCGTTCCTTCCCAGCTGTGAGGTAAGCTTCTGAAGTGAAAGTGGAAGCTGTGTGTGAGCATTTGACCATTCTGTCAAAGGCTGGGAAACAAGAAGTTGTGATTTTGGTGTCGCGTGTAACAGGAATACCCTGGTTACCCTGAGACACGCAACAGTCATCTGCCTCTTACACAAACGTGCATGAGTCATCAACTCCACGGTAATATAAAGGGCTCTACATTTTCTGTAGGTATTTTTACAGCTCCTATTATGGCATTATCTCGTCTCTTTACAACCTTCATCGTTACAACTCTTCAGGCAAGACGTCAGAATTATTCTTGTTTGACCACTGGGAAGACTGAAGTGCTCAGAGAGACACACCAAAGATCTGAAAGGAAATAACCAGCAAGTAAGTAGAGAACTGAGCTTAGATCTCTGCTTACCTCTGAGCTGCCTTATTTTGGATAAATCCTAACCAAAAGCCACAGTATCTCTTGAATTCAGCAAGACACAAATGTCACCACAGGACTTCAAGAAGCATCCCCAGCACTGCTCAAATGCTTTCTTGAAGTTGAAGGTAACTGAGAGCAAACCACTGTGACTGGTTTTCAGTGGGGTGAGAGGCTCTACTCACTTGGCCCTTTGAAGATGCCGATCGCACTGGTGGAAATCACCTCCCCAAAAGATGGTGGTAGCCATTGGGAAGAGAGAACAGAATGTCCCCTCTGAGCATTACCTGAACAGAGCTGCTCCAGGGAGAATTCCTCAAGTAGCTACAGAAATGGCTTCTGATAGTGACTTAAACCCACTGGAGAAAGAAAAATGAAAGAAAAAAATGTTAGTTTGCCCTCTGCCTTTTTCTCCTTTGGCCAGCACCCCAATCTGGCTGAGCTGGACTTCCCATGCTGTAGCAAGAGCAAGTTCCTAAAGATCTTAACTTTGCTTTGTGAATAGATGTCCTTTAGGTACATCCCGAGGACTCCCTGGTTGCTTTTGCATAGTGTGCCTTGGCTGTTCTTGCAGGTACAAAATGATTTTTGACAGAAAATAGATGATCTTTCTGCTACAGGCCTGCTTGTGCTAACAAATGTAAACCTTTATGAAGACCACTTGTCAGGATACTCTGCCATGAGACTGACAGCTTTGTCAGTCAAATATGATGGCAAGGCCAAGGCTCAGAAGCTGAAGATAGGGTTCACGTTACCCTTGGATTTTGGTCTAACATCTGAGGGTAAGCAAGCTGTCAATGATCCGTGGTCACCTTTGTTTCCCCAAGGCATCACTTTTAGTTCCTTGGTGTGTTCTTTCAGGATGGTTTGAGAAAATCTGCCAGGGTTTCTCCAAGAGTTCTTCTGCTTTCTTTGTGTAGAAGTTGGGTGACTTTCCGCACTGAGATTGCTCCATGCCTACCACACACCACAACATAGTACAGGAATGGTTGTGGAACAGAGCGCCAAGGGGCTGCCTGAGTACTCCATCCTTTCTCCATCAATATCAGGGCTGGAGTACCAGTCAGCAATCACTCCCTATTCATGTCTTTCAGGCCACTCATGAACTTCTAGACAACTCCCTTACTCCACCTGCAGCATCTTGTTTCTAGATGAAATGCTCAATTTCTCTTCATCCAGAGTCAGGTCCGTATCTCAGCCCTCCTTATTGCTCTTCTCTGTACCTCTTCCAGTTCTGCTCATCTTTTTTTTGAGAAGAAGAACTATGCTTCATGTTCAAGATGTGGAGAATGGCTTGGATGTCTGTTACTCTAGCCTTTCTTTTACTTCACAAACACAGTCAGCATAGATCAGATTTCTGTGACCTAGCTCAGACATATGGAAGTTGGATCTCAAAAGCTGTCTTCCTTTTCAAACATTAAGGAAAAGCAGTCCCCTCTGGAGCCAATTCATCTCAGGTCTAGTTAGAGGTTCAGGATAGGACAGGTGAATCACCCTCTGGAACAGTGTATTGTTCTCCTCAGATTGTCAGCCTCAGCCTAGATGAGGTTGAGATATTCTAGTCATAGGTGCCTTTTGTTCTCAAGTTACATCTTGCTGAAGAAAGTCTATCTGAACTCAGTTTTTCCTTTTTTTCTGACCCCTTTGGTTTCCAGCAGAGGGGAATGGGTCCCTGATCTTCTCCATCATTCTACAACCCTCCTTCAACCTTACGACAAACCTCTTATCTCAGCTCTTGCTGGCAGACTCCCCCTTGATGTTTCAGCAGCTTCAGAGTTAGATTTTCCTCCTGATCAGCTCTTCTACCTCTTTTTGTTGTTCCTTCTTTCCCAGGAATGACCACAAATCTGCCTTTCCTTCCTGTTGTTCCAATGTCTTTCCTCACCACCCACCTTGAGTTCTTTCCACGATCTCACATGTGGAAAAGGAGAGATGGGTAGTTTCTGGTATACATCTTTCTCAGGCCTTTTTCTCCCAGAAAGAGCAACAACACTGGATGAAGTCTCCCAGAGTTACATCATCCAGTCAACACTTTTCTGGGGGCATCATGGGGAGCAAGATGACCCTGTGAATTCATTTCACTGCTCTCTCAACTGAAGGTCAACAACTGGGGAGCTGTCTTGGAAAAAAACTGTCCATTTGAAAGGCTAACAAGCAAGCCCCCTTGGATGCAAGCTGGTTTACAGTTGGGCTGGAAGAGAGAAGAAAAAAGATTGTTTTCTAAGGCCTGCAGTGATCCCAGATTTGATAAACCCACTCTTTTCCTTTCCTCTCCCTCCCTCACCTCCCAGGGGTATGACTCAAGTATTTATGAATGCAAATGCTTCTGGGGTCAAAAGCAGGTCAGAAAAAAGCTCTACAGGAAAGATAACACGTCCTCTGTTCCACCAGGGCACATACTGCAACACAAAAAAATGTTGCCCATGCTTCTTAAGTGCTGTTCTCACCCTCCCTCCTCCTCCAACTTGATCCCGGTCCTGCCCCACGGAGAGTTTGGCTTTCTGAAGTCAGGAGGGTTGAAACGACCGATATCAGACTAATCTGCTGAGCAACCCTGGGTCTGTGTTTCTAAAAATGCCCGGGGTTATATAATCTTCTTGGGGAGGGAAGCAAAGGATGGGAAAACACTATCAAAAGCTAAGGCTGTGCTCATCAGCGTGGCTTGTGGCAAAGGCAGAGGGGTTTCTCAGGAAATACACAAACTTGAGCCCTCTGTGATAACATGCACTTGGTGCCAATGGCTTCTGGAAGAGAAAACATGATCCTTAGCTTCCCAAGGCATTGGGCCAGGATGAGACCTTGCTTTGGCTTCTCATTCACCTGCCTAAAAGCCTCTTGAAATCACTTGGGAACATTTTGACCCTTATTCCCTGCCTTTGTCAATGGAGTGTAGAGAAACAAGGGCTGTTGGTCCTTGGCGGAGAGCAGCCTGAGCCTCCCCTTTCTGTCTCTTTTGGTTGCTGCAGCAGTCCTGTTGATTAAATGAGGTCTCTGCTGTGTGAATGGTGCTGTGGGCTCCAGAAGACACATCGGCTCAGCATTCATTGAAGGACGAGCCCAGAGAAAGTCCTCCAGATCCATGCCAGCATCCCTGCCTTCACAGCACAGCCTGAGCGCATCCCTGCATCCTTTTGTGCTTCTGCCTGCCTGGGGGATGATGGTATCTTATTATCTAATCGGTCCTCATGACAATCCTGGGCTGTATCTGTTCCAGGTCAGGGAAAAGCCAATTTATATCACTGTCCAGGAAGTCAATGGTGAAAGGGGAGTGCAGATCCACCCCCTTCAGCTGTCAGGTGTCCAGCCCTCTCCTGTCTGTCCACGGTGCCTTCAGAGATCCCTTGATGCTCACAACAAGGTTGTTCATTAATGCTCTTTACGCTCAGCCGTCTGCACAGATTCTCCAGGAAACAGAAGCGGACTCTGAGCATGATCACTATATATTCATACGTTAGTTATTCTTTTAGCCTTGGTCACCAGCAATCTCCTGATCTGTAAGTACTGATCCTATTTATATACCGGCCGACATGCTAAGCAGTGTTGTACGGACCCAGCTGCCCTTCTTACTGGAGATAACGATTAGATAATCTAACTTATCATCTCTCTTCCTGCTTTTAAGACTCTGAAACCTATTTAAACATTGGCAGCTGGAAGGGCAGGGTTAGCTGTCACCCTCAATGATGCTTTAAGAACCAGGTTGTAGGTAACCCAAGAAATCCAAATCCTTCCTTTGCTGTTTGTTTACTGCTGAGCAATAGCTGACAGAGGTCATGCTGCTTTATGAACAGAGGAGGCCACACTCATTCAGTGGAGAAGAAAGATGACTCCTGAGATTGTGAAGTCACCTCTGGACCAAATTCAGCTCTTGGTGTCAGGGGAAAACATTTACAGCCTGGACTGCACATGACACTGCCTTGCCTTGCACTAAAGTGACCTGTGTGTAAATGAGCCTGGAATTGCACCAGTTGCTTAGAAAAAGGTGGTATGGAAGAAGTATGGAAAACCTCATGGAACTGATTGAAATCATCCTCTTCAGAGCTAGCAGGGAAAAGTCACCTTCCATAACAAGTAGCTGCTCCTGTCACTTTTGCTTCATTCATGGTTCTCCTTCCTTCCCCAGCTAAACATTGACCCATCCTTGAAGAGCAGCTCACCCTGTGCAGGGAGAAGGAAGATGTTTTGGGGGAAAGGAATCTGAAGACCTAGTTCTGGGGTGTGAAGGGGCCAAATTACACTTCCCCAAATATCAGTCATCTGTCAGCTTCCAACACTCTACCATCACAACCTGAAAGTTCACTTATCTGATGGAAAACATAAGAAAGTAATCGGTACCTAGTGGTGCAGGCACAGATTAACTTTACTTACTGCACTCACGGTCTTTATAAAGAAAAGGACAGCCAAAAGCTAGTCAGTGGATGTATTTCTATTAAAACTCATGTGCCTGCAACTGTCTGGGTTAGAACACGCACTGGCTGACTGTAATTCCACTCCAAATGAGGTCATTTGAAACGGTACGACAAACATTACGAATGATGCTGTATCATGCTGGGCTGTCAGATAGATCCCAGGGTTTTGATGCAATGCCATATATATATTTATACAGTTGCCCATGCTTCTTTAATTAGGAAATGCAAATGCTAGCCAGAGACAAAGCAGAAAATGCCAACAAAGGCAGATGGTGCTTCTGTTCACATCAAGGCATTCATTGCTGACATGATACAGCTGCATCAGCTGTTTCTTTCAGGGTTGCATTTGGCTCTGTTAAATCCTATTGATCAACTGTAAATTGTAAATTGTCTGGAGTGATGTCATGTTCCAGGGGAAGCAGAGGGGTAAGGTTGGAGGGTTGAGGCTATACCTACTGTACTGGCTCTGTACTGAGCTGTACTCAAGGCACGAGACACCACTGCCTGGACTGGAAAACCTCATGATCTCAGAAAGAGGTTTGGAAAAACTGCCTGGCATGGGATGACCTGGAGGTGTCCTTGCTTGCTCTGGATTGCAAATTCCTTCAGCTGGGGGGAGATGAGGGCACGAGGAGGGTGAACGTAGTGTTGTGTCCTTTCCAACACACAGTGTGGGTGCACTGGATGGGGTTTCAACAAGCAGCCTGGATAAAACATGTTTCAGAGCAGCTGACCTTGATCTCCCTATTTTCTCTTGGCTGGGTGTGCACAGTCATCGGCAATGTGTAGTGGTGGGAAATGTCCAAGATTTGGATGGGGAGGGGTTCATATTTTCACTGCTTGGTGTAAAAATGGGAAAGAAAGGAAGAACTGAACTGCAACAACTTGTCAGGACATCCGGACACCTACCTGCAGGCAGGTTCAACCCTGATCCTGACACTGAGCATCTCTGAGCCTGAAAACAATTGGGAGCCACCATAGCTCTCCTGGCAAAATCCCTGGCAATTAGGCTAACAGTGCTTGTGTTGGCCTAGTTTATACCATTGTAAAGAGGCAGCAGAATTACCTCAGCAGCTATAAAGCCTTTGTCAGCATATGCTGTCTGTACAGGTCTGTGTCTCCTGGGAGGGTGGGAGGTGAGGATGGGGTAACGGGTGGGCAGCAGCCCTAGCTCCTGCTCCTCCACTGCAGAGTGGCCACTTGGGTCCCTCTCTGCAGTCCCTCACTGTGTCTCAGACCATCCCACACCATGTCCCTGTCCTGAGCAGGTTGAGTCTGTCCCAGTCTGTACTGGGAGGAACTGCTCTCCCAGCAACGGCAGTGTTCCCTCATGTAGACAAATCCCACACGCACCATGCCCAGAGGTGCAACAGTGGCTTGATAGACAAGGTGGAGGTTGATATAAGATGACCTGATTAACCTTTAGGACATTCCCAGTGCTCCTATTTACCATAGCTTTCCCCAGAAAACCGCCCTTGTGCCTTTAGGAGCAGAGTGGCTGAGGACATGGACCGTTTGCAAAGCTGTGTATGGACTTCAGACTCTGAAGTACGCTATGGGGAAGAAAACATGGAAACAACCTGAAATCTCATCTGAGTTTAGTTTCATCCTGGACAGAAAATAAAACCATTGACTATCCAACCCTCGTTTGGCTCTGAAGTAGGATCTGGAGTGAGACCTTTACTACTAAAAGTATCATCCCTCAATCCCTTGGCCTAGGAGGCTGACCCAATTCACAACTGTAGGATGCTCGTATGCTTCTGTATGGCATGAAACTGAAATAATAAATAGTCATGCTCCTACTTTCCCAGGGCCATGTCTTTCTGGTAGTTAAAAGAAATCCTTCTGATTAGGTACAGAAGTGATTCTTCCGCCAAAACCATAGTGCAAAGTGTGGCTGCAAGAGAACGGTGTTTTAACCAGAGGACTGGTGTAGACAAGCTCTCGATGGGGAGGCTTAAACTAGGATTCAACCCTAGTTGAATCAAACCCTGGTTTGAATTTCCAGCCAGCCCAAGATTTTTCACTCCTTTATTTTTCTTGTCAAATGTGTACTTTGGAGTCAATAAGCTTGTTTCTCCAATCTCAGAGAACCTGGTGTTATTCTCTTGAAATACAGTCCCATCCTGAAGTGCTCATTTGCAGGAAGTCCCCAGTGAGTCTTACTTTGAAGCAATAGTGCTGGGATAACATTTGGTACCCAAGAGAAGATTAGAACATACATTCTTCTGCCAAATTTAAAGTTTATCAAGATTGCTGTGATACAGATTTATAACAGAATTAAACTTTTTGGGAGATTTTGTTATATTTAGCTTTGGCAAACCATGCTGTTTTGAGCTGCCTCCTATTCCCCAAAGAATCCTGAAAGTAAAAGAGAAAATTCTTTCCAAATAAGAGTAATTATAGCTTGCATAACACAGTCTTGCATTCAGTTACAAAGTCAAAGAAACCAATCAGGGCATCTTGCTTGTAAAAACAATGTCTTAAATTGCAGGGAAGAATGTTTCATGATATCCCGAGTTTCACAAAATATCCGGCTTCATTTTGTTCTAAATACAAAACTTCAAAATATTCACAATCTTCATACTTTTGCCCACTCCCTCTTGCCAAAGTCCTGCCCTGAAAGGGAATTCTGAAAGTTTTGAGTAGAGAAAATACAGGTAAAATCATCAGTTTCATCTTTACATTTATCTCTGCTTGCTCCAAAACCTTTAGTAAGTAAATAATAGTGCACTTTTTCTGCACTTGTTCCTTTCCTCTCTTTATTTAGCTCTTTTTTTTAAGGCTGCGCATGCTTTTTGGGGCATGGGTGTCTGTGCTTCAAGCATTTTTTTTTTTTTTCTTCTGAACAGCATCTAGGGAGATGGGAATCTCCAATTCTCTTGGCACAACTGCAATAGCCTAGATAAACAAACAATAACTAATCCAGCAGTGGTCAGTTCTTTAGGGCAGGACAGTATAATATACCCTCTCCTAAATAACTCTGTCTAGACACGCTTTGGGAATAGGGCCTAATATGATAATTCTGGGGAATTTTCTTTCTTAAAACAAAGGCTTGCGGAGCAATGCCCTCCTACTCTAAAGCATATATGCCAACACCCCGGAATGCTGCACTGCTGCGGCAATTATTGAAAAAGCAGAATAGGCTTGCAGTGGTGCCAGCAAATTCCATCCCATTGAGAAGGAGGGGTGGCAGCCTTGGTAAGAGCTGGATCCAGACAAGCAGAACAACTGCTTTTCAATAGCTGGGGTCCATGGACTGGTGCACTGGTAGGCTACTGCTTGCTCATATTAAAACCTAGCTGCCTGCAAAGATTTTTCTAATGTTGGAGACCACAAAGGTCCTTGCCTGAAGTTTTGTAGTCAGGCAGGTCAGGGCCCCAGTACCTCCTTCTTGTTCAGATCTGAGATACAGTGTGATGTGACAACAGATCTGACAGCAGTTTCCCTGGTTTTCCACAAGCTGGGATACCTGGAGGACCTGCCGTGTCCTCAGCACCTGTTTAGAAACCAAGTCACCATTTCCAAATAACTGAATGTCCCTGAGGAAAACTGTAGTTTCACCTCTCCAGACTTCACATCCACTTATCCTCAAGTAGGAGAATATCAAGATATTTTCTCATGTGCTGCCATTTTAAGGAAGAAGAAATGTTGGGTTCTTACACAGTTGTGTTGGAATCCTGTAACTCAACCTACCATAAAGATAATCTCATCTGGTTTAAAAACAACCTCTATTTTTGCAGTGGAGATGAACTCACTTGTTGCGTCCACAGAACAAGCACTGGATGACCTGCAAACCCCAGGGCCATTTCCAAGGCAGGAGAAATTTCCACTTACCCTTTTTGCTTCCTTTCGGTGAAGGTCAGAGACCACAGAGGTCAGGAACATGCTATTCCTTCCACCTTGAAAAGCCAACATAGGGATCGAATTAATCCTATTGATACAGACACCCAGTGTGGGCATCTGGACAGAGGTGTCTCCATGTGATTTGGCAGCCCAGTGGAGATTTAGTTAAAATCGCTAACAGAGTCTAGACAGGGATCCAGCTAGTCACATGTAGGTCCTGACATAAAGCGAGTTACGTCACTCTCCAGACTACCAACTGTGCTAACTAGATGTTTGATTCATTTTTCTACATACAGATGTGTAGCGAATAAATTGTGTGCTAGAAGTGTTGGATTCATTGATTGTGGAGGAAACCTAACCTTGGTGTTTTTTATGCAGAAGACATCTCTGGGTGATTGGTTTGATGAGCTCCATCACAGTGAGAAGGGTGACAACTCAGTCAAGAGTCTCTACTGTTCTACTTTGACAAGCATACAGAAGGACAGACAGAGAGATGCTCATCCCGTTCTTCAGGTTATGACAGCAAGAGGTTCATCTTCATTCTGAGTCATTCCCTGCCAGCCCCATGTTTTTATATATTACTTAGGCAATAAACAATAAATATCTCCAGTTTTCTCACCTGTTCCCTCTTCCTCCAAATCCAAGAGAAAAATGGGTACGTTTTGAAGAGACAAAGTGAGTTTGAGCAGGGTACTCTTCACTGCCAGCGTGGTCATTTTCAGATAGTTTTGTGAATTCTTGTAGTTTGTGTTTATTTCCAGATGTTAAGGCACTGACCTTTTCCAACATAAGACCCAGGTCCTGTAGACACAGGTGACACAGTGTGCAGTACGCTTCATGATTTGCCACAAATCCCTGGTCACCACCAACACCCCTTTGCTGCCTGCTGGGACATGGAGTTCCCATGTGTCCAGGCAGCTTCAGTGTGACACCAAGAGTGTGACACCAAGAATGTGACACCACGGCCATGGACAACTGGGGGATCAGGACTGTGGAGCACACAGACCATCCCTACAGCATCAACACAACCAGGGATCCTTCTCAGATCTTCTCATGACCATCTTAAACGACTCACAGTCCTTCCCAACCAGAGGGAGCTTTGTAGGCACTAGCTGGATAGTTGGGGAAACCCAAAAGGGAGAATGACTGCTTGGAAGGGAATGCCTTGCTTCTCCACCAGCCAAGTTTTTGGCTCTTGCATATACAAGCTGTCTTAAAACTGAAGACTAGCCAACAACGTGAACCCTAAAGAAGTCCCTCCTAACAGGGAGTGTATTGGTGAAGACCACCTAAGGGCACGAGAAAGCCTCAGCTAGAACCAGGAATATCAATAGGGTTAATGTGGGACAAGCCCTTCTCAATAATTTTCCGTCAACCTTTTCTGCACTGGAAGCATTTTATGCTGAAAGTTTCCTTAATTGCAGGGTACTCTGTGTTCGGAGCCAAACACGGGAATTTATTTTGCTTTGGGGCCATGGCTCAGCTTGAGAATAAATTGCCTTTGGGTGGACACAGGAAGGGATCACGGTACATCGTGTCCTTCTGAGTTACCCCTCGGCTTCCAGATCACATTCGGGCAAGAACAATAAACAAAACCAAGCCCCAGTGCCCCTCCTGCCTGAATTCCTATGGCACATGATGCTCTCATGCAGGTCCTACCTGAGACGGGAGAGCTTTGGAGTGAGATACAATAGCATTAGTCAGTGCCTCCCTTCTGCCCTGTGCTGCTTGATCTTATCTGACTGCGAGAACGACGACGGAAATTTTTTTTCTTGCAGAAGGGAAAACATCAGAGATGTTATGAAATGTGTTCCTGGCATTTCCTCCCCCCTCCGCGGTGGGTGGAATGATTTAAAAATATAAATGCTTTCCCTCTCTTACCTGGCTCCTCTGTTCATGAAGATCTAAACCTCGCTGGAGGGGAACAAGTCTCCGAAATGGAAATGTCTGAGTGTCTTGCAGACTCTTGGCTCCTTGGAAGTTGTCTCCATGGTTGAGCCCTGGCCCTACTCATCGTCAACACGGCAAAACACGTCTGCCAGCTCTTCCCACGAGCGCAGTGAAGCTCGCTTCCCTCTGCCTGGCCCCAACCTGTTTCAGGTCAGATTAAAAGCTCCATAAGCCTGATGGTGCCTTTTTTTAATGCATAGATGTGGGTTGATTACCAGGGAGAAGTCCCTTTGCCTCTTGGCAGAGGATAAGGAAAGAGAGGGAGGAATACACTGGAGAGGGGCAATCAGCTCTGCGAGCATCTCTCTGTCCATGAATTAGGAGCATCTCAGATAGGAAGGGTGAATCAGAGACTAAGGCAATATTTGCAACTAATCTCATAGGAAATCTAGCTTTTTCCTGGACTTTGTGAGGACAGTGACACTGACACATGGGAACAGGCTCATTTTTGAAGCATGCTGAAATCCCAGCTTTTGCCAGCTCCATCTCCAGTTTCTGGCTGTCAGGGTGCTGGACAGCTGAGGTGAGTCCTTCCACCCCAACAGCTTTGTGATGCTGCAAACTGTTTAAATGGAGCTTGGCAGGGAGGTAGACGCTGCAAAAGTACTCATTCCAAGGAGTTTAATGAAAATAACCAGAATGAAGACAGAGCACACAATAATGCTCCCATTGAGGGAAGGACTGTGCTGTGGACTCAGTCCTTACCAGGCACTAAAGAATTTAAATTAAAACCTGAGGTAGAGGAAAAGCCCCAGTGGAACTCACAGACACTGCAAATCCAACCACCGGCTGCAAATCAACAAATCCAGGCAGGTTCTGCCATCCAGGAACAGCTTGTTTAGCCCTCATTAGAATAAAATGGATTTAGAAATAATAAATAAGCTTTCCCTTCTACCCCACCCAGTTTAGGATCTGCTAGAGGCTGAGATGCTCTTACATTTTTATAGATGCCTTTCAAAATAACCTAAAGGCTTTGGGCTGCAGCTGCTCAGTCTTGTGGAAAAATTGCTGGTGCATTTGTGATGATAAACGTGGTATTATTATTTCAGTGATTTGCCTACCCATAAATAATAAGATGGCGTTGTGTTTACACAATGATTCATTTTTTTAGACCACTTCAATGAAGGAATATCCAAAATGATGGCTTCTGTAAGTGTGGGGAGGTGAAGAAGACTCTCTCTGTTCTTCTTTTGGAGAGAATGCATGAAAACTTGCTAGGAGCAGGTCTGGAGGAGTATGCTGAAAGAATTTATGGAGTCCTGAAGGTGAAACAAGATCATATTCCAGAGAAGGTTTCAGCCCATACAAACCAAAAAGACCTGCAGGACTTTACCATGGGAAAGGAGGAGAAGCAAACCAGCTCAGGGACCATGGCAGGAGAAAGGGTGGTGTTCCAGATCTGTACACTGAAGCTGCAGGCTAGTAAAGTCATTTAACAGGCAATTATACAAGGAATTCCTGGAATTTAATGAAGAGTCTCAGCTCTCCCGTTGGTCAGGAGAGAGTAAACAGCTCCTGGAGAAGACTCGTGGTTTCAGGGCTGGATGCAGCCGTGCTGTGGAGAGGTGCAAACGTTTATATGTGCAACTGCCAGTCCCCACGTTACATCAGGTGGTGTAAGAGGGGATTACAGCTCCCTAAGTAAATGTCTGGTAAATAAAGTCTTTGGAGAAGTGGGCAACGCTCCCAGGTCTGGCATTTATTTCATTCTTTCCACCCCCGCTTATTCATCTTTTTCCACATAGTCCCCTTCTGGATGAGTCTACTGTGAGAAGCGACCAGCGCAACCATCAAACCTCTTCTCTGTGGCCTGTCTGGAAAGGGACATTGCTGAGGATGTGGCTCCATCTACTGCCACAAAGGGAAATGTCAAGTCTCCACTAGCATCTGTCTTGGGTCCTTTTGCTGATGTATTAAACAAATGGAATTCAGCATAGAAATGACTCACCTTTTTTTCTTAAAAAAACCCACCCAACCAACCAAAACCCCAACAAAAACAATGAGGCACTTTATAATTTTTGGACATTCAAAATTCCAGTGAAAACATTTCTAGGAAAGTAGAAAATAACAATACACAAACTTTTTTTTTGTGCTCAGATCTCCAACTCACCCTAGAAAAGCCATTTTACCTGCCATAATTGTCCAAATTTGAAGAAAGTTCTGGAAAACTTGGCCCAAAACACTGTAGCTTAACCTTGCAGAAGAAATTTAAGATACATAGTTTGGTTATGGTCAGTGGGATGAGTTAGTTTTCAGTGGGTTAGTTTTCACCTGGGTTATGTCACTGAAAAGGCAATGACTTAGTGTAAAATACTGTTTTTGTTCTCCTTGTAGACAAGAGTTTTCAGCAGTCCAGGAGAAAAATCTTGCTCAAAGATGTAACCCAGGGGATTTTGTTTCTAATGCTAAAAGAGGTTCTTGTCTGGTTTAAAACAACAAGCTGATGTTTGCTTGCCTGACCTCTCATTTCCCAGATCTTTTTTGGACGGGAAAAGGTGTTGCTGTATCCCAAGAATGGTTTCACATCACACCAAGAGAAACTCACAGGAGTTGCAGGCTTTCAAAAAGGTTTATGCAAGGGTGCGACAAAGAGTATATGTCGTTGTAAAAAGTCCTGTGAGTAAAAGGCACCTAGAAAATATTAAAGACCTGCTGGAAATCTAACCCTTTATCCTGCATGCTCTAAAATACGTGGAAAAAGGTGACCACAGATTTAAGCATCACTGGGACTCCCGAGGGACACATGCTGTGGTCCCATTTGGATTCAGCAGTGGTCACTGGTAATACTTGTATTGATTACAACAAAAGCAGAAGCCAGTCTAATTTTGCAGAATGCAGGGACAGTGCATTGGTCACCAGAGACAATGACAGCCTTTCTATTGACTTCACTGGGCGCAGGGGATGGCTATGAAAGCTGGGCTTGTGTTGCACAGAAAGGGAAGGGCTTTGGGTCTGCATAGCTCTGGGGATTAGTAACAAACAAAGAGCCTTTAACTTCTAGGTCACTGCTCCGAAGCCCTGCCAAGCTTCTGGCAAGTGAATACTATTGCCGTTTGTACAGAGGCAGCTGATGAATGAGTTTGACAGTTCTCGGTGTGGTCCTGGACAGAAAATGTCCACATCATTGCAGAGACAGTCTTCTGTGCCTTCATTTAAGAATTAAAGAGAATGTGAGATAGATAATTTTGCTCCTCTAGGTGTTCCCAGTTGTATGGTACCTGCTGGCAGGGAACACAGCAGTGCTTGACCTTTGAGAAAAAATGGCTCAACTCATTTGGCTGCTCATTGATGTGGCTGGGACAACATATTCCTGCTTAAGATCTGTCCCAAAGGTTTCAACTGGTGACAAACCAGATTAAATGAGCAGCTGGAAGGACCAGAATTTCTCACCAATCCATGTTAACCTCTGTGTCTCCTCCTGGACGATCCCTTTTGCTGCCTGTGTCTACCCCAATAGGTCTTGTTCAACCTGAGCTGTACGTACGTCCTTGCAGGGCTAGGTGAGCCCTGGCTCCCTAGGAGCCTAGGGAGCAGGGCCAGCTCTACAGCTGATGGTCTTGGAGCTTGTATTTATTTTTCCTGCCTCAGGGACATTGTGAACTTCCATACTTCAGCCTTATTTCATAGGACCATCAGATAATTCCTTCGGGCTTGTAGCCTGATCATTGGATAACGCAAGCTTTTAGCCCACCCATCCTTTTCACTGGGAAGGGATGGACACAGAAATGAAGCACAATTGTGCTGTCGAGAGGATTCACAGCCAGGTGATGAGCCTCCTAGTGAATTGCTTTTGCCAATTGGAAGTTCAAAAGTGTACTTTTGCCACCTCTTTTCCACTGTTTTACCCTTCAGCATCAGCTTTCCTGTAATGCCACGATCTGACCCAAAATGCCACAATACAGGAGATTTTTTTTGTGATCCTTCCCATCTGTCCCTGACAAGCTAAAGTTGTACCCTTAGGTAACCCAGAAATTCTCAGACTTGGTGTGATTTGTACCCCAGCAGCTTTCCTTGGTCTACTTTTTCCATTCTAAAAGCTGCTCACCTGCTTAACAATTTTTTTAGAAATCCAGAGCTTAAGGTAGTGAGCTGTGTGGATCTGCCTGTGATGGGCTTTTCTCACCACATCCCCACTCATGTTATATTTATATTAAAAATATAGGATGTCACAGAAATAGGGACAGTAATGAGGATGCTTGTGTCACAGTGGAAAAGTAGGAGGCAAGCAGCCTTCTCAGGAGAAACAGATCTCTCCAAACAAGCCACCACCAAGACAAACCAGCACAAAGAAGTAGATTGTCTGTGACCAAGAGTCAAGGTGATTTCAGGGAAGGGGTAGATAAGTAGAGATCTAAAGAAGGACGAGGATTTGACCATAGTATTCAAGGTCCATCCACTGAATCGGTGCACGTCTGAGCCGTACTGCAATTTTCTACTGCGGGGTTTATTCAGCTCCAACCACTCAGACATTAACTTGATACACTGTCAAACTGCAAGCGACTCTCAGAGCCTAGCCTAAAATTACAGGCACTTCCAGGGGAGGACTGCCTTTTAGTAATGCATATCTATGCCTTGTAGGAGAAAACCTGGAGTGGAGACTTCTAGGAATGGCAACAAACCAGTTTATGGGGCTGAGAGGAGAAGACTGGTTTGGGTCAGGTTGCTGTGCAAATATCAATAACAGCTTTCCTGTCTTCCCTGTGACACTGACATCTACATGGACTGCAATTCTGATGCCACCAGAATAGCAACTCAAGGCACCTCCACTGATCCAATGGCATGGTCATGTGAGGGGGAAAATATTCAGGTTTTGATGTGAAAAAAAAACCACCTGAGAAACTGTCAAAGCCACATCTCTGCAAGCCACAGCCCCCAGTCCTGCCATAGCAAAGCCCCCAGGAGGGTGGGAAAGAATCTGTGTAACTGAACCACTCTGCACTGGGAAGCCAAGAAATTAGGAGTAGGAAAGGGCTAATGCAGTGCTAGTCACTGCAAGCCTCAGAGGCCATAAAACCAGAATTTTTTCTCCCTCCTTGTGAAAAGGGCATCTGTGTTATGCTTTTTCAATGAGGAGAGAAATCTCCCTTAGCCTCATTCCCTTTGGAAAGAGGCTTATGCAATGCTGCATGTCCCACCAAGAACCGTTGAACCAGTTGGCTGGTTTTAATCTCACTCAGCAGATAGTGGGATGTCTCCCAGGAACTTAAATTCACTTGGATTTTGCAAGCAAGTGGCTGGGTAGAAAGAAGAGTCTCTAAGGGCTTGTAAGAGCCCCTAACGAGGGGAGGGCAAAGCCACTGGGCACAAAGCCCCATGCGAGAGCAATGGAGAGAGTTGTGTGGTTCATAAATGTCTCAGTCACCTGCTCACAGGGTTTAGCCACAGAAGCCAGGTGAGGAAGGTTTTTTAGTCTGTGGGGAATTGGATTTCTGTATTCTCATTAAAATTTGTTAGTCTTGCACATCTTTTTCCCAGTGAGTCTCACATAATCACACGACTCTGGGAGCAGCAAATTGCCGTCTGCTCTACCCACATAGTAGGACACATCTCTTTTCCTTATGTTCTCTTTGATGTTAGCTCAGCTTTGTCCAGTAGCTCAAGTCTCATACACATCAGTCATTAGTTTTTCCTTAGAGAGGGGCAAAGAACTGCCCTGGGAATTTGCATTGCATCCAGAGTGGATTGCGAAGCCTTTCCCAACCGCTGACTGCAGTGGGAACTCTGCAGACACAGCAGATCTGAATTTGGTTACAGTATAATCCTGTACAGTGCATTCCTGTACAGTGCATTTCTTGCTGCTAGTTTTTGCTCAACTGGTATTGCATTTGCCATCTGTCAATTTCTTCCTGGACTAATGAGGATTTTGTTGGGCATTGTGGCATTAACCCAGCTCATCTAGGCAAAGGATGGCACTCATCATAGGAGATAACTGCGGTGGTTATTGTCCCCTGGTGAATTTTCTCCCTGGGATGAGAGTTGAGTCCTTGAGGAATAAATCATGGCATCTTTGCTTGCAGCTCTCATGCAACATGGGCTTAGCCTTTCTCGCTTGAGCCAGGCAGCCAGAGAAACATTTTGGCTTGTCCTTCTCAGTATCCCAAGCGCTTTTTGGCAAGATTCATCCAGAGAGGATCCAACGTGGGCTTTATTTAAACACCCTGAGAAGTAGAAAGAGAGTAAGTCTACATGCAAGGCTGGATACGGGTGGGTGGCAGCACCATCCTGGATTCACTTCTGGAGAAGGGACAGAGACATCACTGAAGAGGCTACAGATTCTCAATCTCTTTGGCAACTCTCCTGAGAAAAGTAATGTCTTCTCTCCTGAGAAAAATAATAACTATTGTCAAACCCTGGATTGACACAAGGCAGAGGCATAAAGTCGAGGCCAGGCTCCAAGGCTCCATCGCACCCAGGGTCTCCAGCCAGCAGTTTTTTTCTGTTTGCAGATCAAAATTGGTTAAAGGTGTGTACCACTCAAATCCCAGGAGATGCTTGTTTCATGGTCATTCCTATCACATGTGTTCTGGCAAGTCACTAGAACCACCCTTCAAAGTCAGGCATCTGAGAATTTTTCCCACCCTGTAAAGTTTCAATGCATAGAAACTTTGCATTATCTAGTCTGATGGGCTCTATATGGACTTGATTATCACGTTATTAAATCCAACCAGCAATTCCCTCCCAGAAAAAGCTCTTGGAACAATTAAAGACAGTTTCAATCTGCTTTAAAAGAGACTTTGAACACAAAAGCTTTTACCTCAGGCCATTGATGTGGTACAATGAGGTTAATTAGTAATTCTTATTATTTCACATTTGCATGTTTGAATACATCTCCCAAGTCTCTTCCCCCAAGTTTGTAACCTCTGTGTATCTCCTGCCTCCAGGTTTCCCACAGGCAGGATCAAGTCTCACTTATTCGCAGAGCAGCACCAAGACACATCAGTTTTGATGCACTCAGTCACGTTGCAAGCATCTCTATATGGTGATGGAGAGATGATGGAGAGAAGGAGGGACTGAGGTGCTACAAGTGTGCAGGAAAAGAGAAGAACACAAGGAGGAAGCAAACAAAGCAAGTATCTCCTCAGGGTGTGAGATTTCACCTATCTGGCCAAAGAGGTTATCAATATCACCTTAGTGTTTTAATCTCTAGGCTGTCAGAGAAGAGGACTTAGGGGAAACAGTGGTAGGAAAGATGGTGCATAATTTTCTGGGTGCCTGGAAAAAGTCTGCAAGAGAGCAGCTGTGCAAAGCTTTTTTGGGTACATCCACGGTGCCAGGGAAGTGGCAGAGTCACCATCCCTGGAGGTGTTCAAGAAATGTGTAGATGTGGTACTTAGGGACATGGCTTAGTGAGTTAGGTGGTGTTGGGTTGACGGTTGGACTTGATGATGAACCTTAATGATTCCAACCTTAATGATTCCAACCTTAATGATTCCAACCTTAATAATTCTAACGCTGGCTGGGCAGGGCTCACTACAAGGTGAGTGGGAGTCCCTGCTCAAAGGCACCTTCACAAGCTCATCCTAGTGCTGGGGCTCTGTTTCTCCATCCCCTGGCCTCACACACCAGTATCTTCTTCACTGGAAAAGTACATCCATGTATCAGCTGGCCAGAAAAGTGTGGCATTGCCAGATTAAATCTTGCCCGGTGAACCTATATAATTATGGAAAAGGTGCTCCTAGAGATTTTTGTGCAAATTATTCTGTGTAATTGCTATTCTGCTGTCACTTAGGTGCTTGGTTTTGGACCTAGACTGGCACTAGACATTTTCAAGAGAAGCCAGGTGACATGTGGGCAGATATGAAGTACTGACAGATTTGCTGCTGGTTGCAAAATCTGTATATCATAACTGTTGTTTGTGAAAACTGGGAGATGAGAGACCATGGTTTTGAAACCATGATAAGATTGACCATGCGCTATTATTGTGTTTGTTTTGTGATCTGTTCTGAGGCATAACTGTGGACCAGGTCCCCCTGGACATACCCACACAAGTATAGATATACACTCCCTGTATAGCTATATACAGAGATAAAAACTGGTCAAGCATGCTGGGAAAGTTGTTGGCCAGTGTCCATGTTTGTGAAATGTTAGAACATTTCCTTGCACAAATTTGGCCCATTTTTACCCGGATTTACCTCCAAACCATTCCCACATTTGGCAATTACTCTGGTCTGGGGACCATCCCCAGCTGGCAGCTCGCTCACAGCCTGGCTTTGGCGTTTGGCCAGTCAGTAGCACAGAGCCAAACCATGACATGCAAGGTGGTCCCAGTACATGGGAGCATCCCCTGGCATACTTAGATTATTAGTGTGTATGGTTTTAACCCCAGTGCACAGGACAGATGGGAAGTCTTATGATCCAGATGGAAAAAAAGGAGAGGAGAGGTTGATACAGGAACAGGGAAAATGCAAAAAAGTAGCAGTCTTGTTTTGGGAATGACCTTGTATCCCTCTTTATTTCTTTGCATAATTTCAGGCTTTCTAACCTGTCTAATTTATCCAGAAATTTCACTTTATGAGAAACCTGTGATGAACTGATCCATTCTCCTAATCAACCTTTTCTGGTGCTATCTAATTTCACCACGGCATCTGCAGGCAGCTTTGTTCGTTGCAACCAGGCAGAGTTTCGCTCTGCGTGTGCTCACCTTTGCAGAGCTTGCCCAGCAAGCAAGAAGGCAAAAATCCCCTCTGATGAGCAGGAAGGAGGTTTTGCACTGACATTACTACCCGTGTTGACCACCAGGCCATTCCAGTCTAGGAGAAGATAATAGAGCTGGAGAACATTTGTAAAAGCCTCTCCTTTCATTCCCAGCCACACGGTTTGGGCACTGGGTTGGAATCACTCTCAATTATTTCTCACCTAGGGACAGGGCAGGTTGCAAATACCCATCTTTAAAAAAAATTAAAAAATCTCTCTAATGGTTTTGCTTCAGCTGAGATTTTTCCAACTATCTTTGCTGAAGAGCTGCCACCAAATTCCCAGGACAGAAAAAGAATCGAGCTTGATGGAGATGGCCAGATTGTTGCGTGGGACCTCAGGACCGTAGGAAGGGCCCTGACCATGGTGACATTCCTTGTAGGTTCTATTGATTTCATTTTAAATAGGCTCAGAAGTTGAACGGGGCACAAAGAAACATATAAGGAGAGAAGGAACTAGACAACAGGTTTGTAAGACTTATTTAGCTAGAAAAGGAGGAGGAAAATAAAGACTGCAATCCTTCCTCTGCTTAAATTGGTTTCAAGACAGTATCTGGGGTGCTAATTTTATGGGCATTTGCATTTCATGAAATCTGCTGAACTCTTCTGCAAAACCTTACTGTTGAATCTGAGGAGTCCTTAATTTTGGGCCACATCCTGACTTCACCTCCGGGGCCTGAACTTTTATTACTTTTTTTCTCTTTACTGTATCTGCCTGTCACACTCGTATTTTAGGTGGCCTTAATCACTTACTAGTGCTTTCACACTGGAAGTATAGAAGTCAAACAGATAGAGTTAGATCACAGTGTTTGACTTTAGGAGACAGGTAATTATTCAAGCAACTGAAGTTAGTCTTGGGATCAGGGTGCTGTCCTGAACTGGAGTCATAGTCTCTTCAAGTCATCATGGGTTTAAGTTACATGTCTAACTGCGGTTTTCCTATTTCTCTCTGCCTTGCATGGGAGCTTCTATGGCTTGTGCCAGGAGGACTAAAAGCAATAACTTGTCAAAGATCTGTCAGGTTTATTCTGATAAAGAAGAAAATCAATTCTTAAAATAAACTGAAAACAGGAAAAAAAAATAAAAAAGACTACCCCTTGTCAGAGAGCAGCAGCCTTGAAGGAAAGGAAAAGATTTGTTTCCTTGGGGAGGTGAGACAGGAGTGTAAAGTAAAAGGTGACAAATTGAGGCAACACCAGGACGTGCTGGGCTTGTCTTGTCTCCTCACATCATTTTAAGCACATGTATTACCTTCTGATCCAAGGACTCTATCTAGACATCTCAACCTTATGTGTTAGCTGTAACCACACCAACGACCAAGGAGCTTGTTCTTTCCCAAACTGATGGTTTAGTCAAGCCCCCTGGGATTGGAGAGGTGCTAACACAATGGTGTTATACTGGAATTAGTCTAATTTGGCATCATGGGCAAAGATCACCCACCACCCTTGTCCTGGCCACTATCTGTTGGCCCCTTCTTTCCCTTGTCAAGAAGGCACTGATACCGCTGGATATGTCCTTTTCTATGCAAAGAGGTTAAGAAGGGAGCTGTTTAGAGTCACTACAGTAGCACCAAATATGGTTGGGATTAGTGCCCTGGAAGGCTTTATCTGAAATTATGCTGGAAATGGGTTGATTATGAGCTCTCTGTCTTGGAGAGCCTTCTTTCATACTAGTTTCATTTTGAACTTGTCAGTTCTTTTTGAATCTGGCTCAACTATACACAAAGGTGATCTACTCGCAATGTGTTTTGTGTTTCTCTGTTTCAGAGAAAAAAAAAAAAGGCTGGTGCCATTGCTATGTGAATAAGAAATTGTAGTTACAAGGAAGAAGAGTTCTGAGAAGTCATTTCTGTGGCACACAAGAACTAGAAAGTTCATTAGAAGTTATCTGCAAGACCAGACTTCAGACCTGCAGGAACTTCCCCTGTTTACAAGCTGAGACTGACACTGAGCAAATCTCTGCAATTTCAGCTTGTTTAATACTTCTTTTTATTTCATTCTGTTCTCAATCTGAGGAGAACAACTTCAGGAGAAACAAAATCCATAGAGAAGTGTACATCTGTACCTGTGACTGACAAATGAGTTGGTGAAAATTAAAAGTCTGTGCAGAGACAATTCTTGAACAGAAGATGCTGTAGTTTTTTGGTTGTTCGTTTGTTGTTGTTTTTTTCCCCCTCCTCAGTATTTTGACTTTTTAGCTGGCTCCAGAGCTCCAACAACCAGATGGACATCCTTGCATATATTAGTTAACATGTGGGGAAAAGTGAAAAACATTATTTCTTAAGTTCCAGTTATCTCTAGAGAGTCCATCCAAGACACTTCTGAGTTTTTCTGGATGTACAGACATGGAGAGACTAAATCTGTGCCAGAGAGATTAAGGTAATTACATTTTGTCATATCACCTAAGGTGTCTTCGTGTTTCCAGTTTCCACTTAAAAGAAATTAAATATCGCAATATCCTGGAAACACAGGGCGGTGAGTTACAGCCTGATACCAAAATTCTACCTAATTCCATTAAACTAGTCTCTGAACAGATAGCACCTCTGAGGGCTTTGGAACACCACTGGGAAACTCTAGACACATGGGTCTGAGGAGGACTCAGATTGTCTAATCCTGTTGTGAGTGATTTGATCCTGTTTTTACCCGGGGGCCTGGATATCTAGAGGGTTCAGTGATGGGGTTTGTGGGTCACAGGCTCTTCCATTGTCTAAGCACTGCTGCAAATACATCTGCAACAAGCCAGCCATGCATGGGGAAGGCAAGAGATAGGTGAGAAGGGATGTGGTTCACAAGAAATCAGGTGACTTTTGAGCTCTCACATATATTTCCCTGGTTAGGTTAAAATCTGACTGTGATCTTTTCTGCATCCGTAAGGTGTCTGTCTCGTCACTTTTCCTTCACTGCACATGTTTTTTGCTAGTCTTTGATTTTCTCTGTGTCTTCAGAATTTGCTTACAGACATCCACATTTAATGAGATTAAAAGAAAATACTGAATAATTCATTTGAACGAATAATTGAACTGCAGTGACCTTTATGTTAATAAAAGAGCCCCTTTCCTCTGTGCAAACACTTTAGCCTTTGCAAAGCAGAGAATTCACTGCATCTGTTGAATTCACAAGTGGCTTTTTTTGTTTCTGTTTGTTTTGTTTTAAATAACTGCCTAATAGCTGGAACCGGCATTGTGTTCCTCCTGCTGACTCACTGCTTTCCAAAAGCTCTGCAATGAGTGTGACATCTTTAAACACCACAGAATATACTGTTTCCTTTCAACCGGACATAATCTGCAATGATTCAACTCATGTAAAAGAACCATGTGGGTAGAAGTATCCCAGCTGAATACATCAGACTCCATGGCTCCAGCCTCTGTGCCTTGCACCCAATGCAGTATTTACTACGGCAATCCATAAAAAGACTTTTCCTTTGTTTCAAAAATCATGTAATGGACATGGAATTTGTCTGAGGAAAAACAGTGAATAATAATAATAAAGTGAATAATTGCAATTCTTGCTTCTATTAGGATATGACGTGTAATGACACTGACTATAAACTAGTCATGAAGGGTGTCCTGTACAGGGTAGCATATTGCTTGGAGGCGTAGAATCACAGAAGCATGGAATCATAGAATGGGCAGGGACACCTCCCACTAGCCCAGGTTGCTCAAAGCCTCATCCAGCCTGGCCTTGAACCCCTCCAGGGATGGGGCATCCACAGCTTCTCTGGGCAACCTGGGACACTGCCTCACCACCCTCACAGGAAAAAATTTCTTCCTAATATCTAGTCTAAATCTACCTTCTTTCAGCTTAAATCTGTTAACCCTTGTCCTGTCCTCACACCCCCTGATCCAGAGCCCCCCCATCTCTCCTGTAGCCCCCTTTCAGCACTGGAAGGTGCTGGAAGGTCTCCCCGGAGCCTTCTCTTCTCCAGGCTGCACACCCCCAACTCTCTCAGCCTGTCCTCGCACGGGAGCTGCTCCAGCCTCGGCCCATCTCCGTGGCTCCTCTGGCCCCGCTCCAGCAGCTCCGTGTCTGTCCTGTGCTGAGGACCCCAGAGCTGGGTGCAGCACCCCAGGGGGGGTCTCACCAGAGCGGAGCAGAGGGGGACAATCCCCTCCCTCGCCCTGCTGCTCACGCTGCTGGGGATGCCGCCCAGGATAGGGTTGGTTTTCTGGGCCAACCTTCTTTTCTTATGGGGTCTTACAGGCCAATCAATTATTTTCTTATGAAAGACTGTAAGGCCAAAAATCCATACACTAAAAAGTCCCTAAACCACTTCCTGATAAAAAGTATCTAGATTTGAACTTTGTGCAAGAATGGTCATTCAGAGGGAGTAAAGGTTAGTTCTGTGATTCTGCCATTTGCTATCTAATGTAGGGCAAGACTCTCCATTATGGTCAATATCAGTTCCTTGTCTGTAAAATGAGGACAGTATCATGCCGGTTTTTTTGTGCACTTAGACCAAACTCTTCAGGAAGGATGTAATTTTTCATCTGTGCATCTAAAGACTTGAACACAAGAGGGCTTTTCTTCTGGGTGAGATTTCTAGACAGTGCTGCAAAATAAAAAATCTGTAAGCGTGTTTATGTGCAAAATCTTTTTATTTGCTTTTCTGAGACTGTTTGAATGTCTCCTCGTAAGAACGTCTGCAGAAAGTTAAGTTGTCAGGAGAAATGGTGAGAATAAATATTCATGAGAATACTCTCATTGCAAACACTTTTGTGGCCATCTGTAAAAGCTTTTATATTATTCAAACAATGTTGAGCTTTTTGCAGATAATTTGCCAACAAAAAAAAGTAAAGTTTTGTTTTTTTTTTCTCCTTTTTTTTTTTTTTTTTTTTTTCAGAGATAGCTGATGCTCTAGTGGCACAGCCATCATAGCTGGTATGTGATTTAATATCCAATATGTGGCACAAATAGCCAGGAAGGAGTAATGAGAACACTACTGCCCTGCTCTCAGAGAGACAAAAATATGCTTGCACCAACTCTTTTGAATAAAGAACAAATTAGTAAAACTACCACCTGTTTGTGAATAATTAAGGCAAACAAAAAAAAAGATTCTCAATTTATCAAATAACTCGTTTATAGCAGCAATTCCCTTTAATATTGGTGTGATGCCTTAGTGTTGTTACACAGCATCCTTCTGCTCAAAAGGAAAATTCTTCATTGTGGGCATTTCTTTTTTTTTTTTTTTTTTTTTTAACATGAATCAGGAGTAACATGACTTAACTTTTCCTTTATTCATTTTTTCATTTAGATGTCTGTGTTTTTCAGCACCATATTAGCAGAACATGTCCACAGAGTTATAGCTCTGTATGTACAACACCTCCTTTTTATAGAAGACTCGTCATCTCTGTTTTGTAGGAAGGGAAATGTGGTGCAGAGATAATATTTCCCTTTCACTGAGATCACCCCAGAAATTTCTGGTAAATCTGGGAAATGGAATTTTACCTGCTTCCCTCCTGTACTGTCACTGTCACTGTCACAAAACCATCTTTTCTGTGGATAATTCTATTCCTTCTTTACTTTATGCTTTGGAGTTGAAAGGGAGGAAAAATTGGGAGGATGCCTTACACTTTTCCCCTGTGCAAGGGCTTCTCACCAGGGTTGGAGAGATGTTTGTGCACCGTGAGGGCTATAGGTCTGACCCAGCTATGAGTTTTCTCATTTTTTTTCTGTTCTACAAGAGTTTCACCAAAAATTACTAAAACATTTGGTGTGCTATTAAACTCCTAACTATTCTTCTGCAGTGAGTTCCACAAGTTAATTACTCATTGCATGCAAAGTTATTTTTTCAATTTTTGTAACGATTTTTTTTTTTCTGCTTATAAGATCATATAGGAATTTTTGCTTCACTGTACTGATCTCTGTTCTAGCCTGTCCATATCTCAGATTGGTTGCGGCTTCTGCTGAAAGTCCTGGGCACAGATATTTACCTCTGCATTGAAAGGGTAAATCTGCTTGAAAAGGCAGGCTCTAGGATCTCTTTTTCTTTAAATGGGGACTCTTCTAAAACACCATGAATCTGTAAGAAATTTCAGCTGAAAACATCTCAACAGCACCTGTTTATGGTATTTCAGCTTCTCCGAAAGCAGTCATTGAAAACATTCAAAATGTCATAGGAGAAAGGAGAGAGTTTCCTCCTAGTTCCTTGCATCAGGGTAGGAAGAAACAGGGAGCTTCTTCAGGTTGCCCAGAGGAGCTGTGGATGCCCCATCCCTGGAGGGGTTCAAGGCCAGGCTGGATGAGGCTTTGGGCAACCTGGGCTAGTGGGAGGTGTCCCTGCCCATGGCAGGGGGTTGGAACTAGATGACCTCTAAGGTCCCTTCCAAACCAAACCATTCTGTGATTCTATGATTCTGTGACTCATGGTGTCCAATCCCACACTGTGGACGAAAATCAGGGCTCAGGTCAAATGTCTCAGATTGTCCAGCAATTAGGGGACCCTCGTATGCTCTAAGTTCCTGCTCTCTTAAGGCAGTTGTTTCTGGTGAGATGAAGGCAGCATGATGCCAGCGTATTTCCTTCTGCAGCAGCAGAGATGAACACCTGAGTGAAGCAATGTCTCTCTGGAAGAGGCATCTTCAGCATTTCAGGGCCAGGAAAGCCTTGCATTTACACCAGTGGTAATAGCAGCCCAAGCTCAGAATAATTTTTTTTTTCTCCAAATCTCCTCTTTGTTGCCTAACGTTAAAATTTTATGATGACCAGAGCCCTAATGATTTGGAGTTCCTAGGTACTGTGAGGTTAGTAGATGGTGGGACCGATGGATTTTGAGCACAGACTTCACAATGCTCTCAGCTCAGAAGGACTTTATACATACCAAACACCAACCAAAATCAACTAGGATACATTTAATCCATGGTTTTGCCTTAGACCCCAATTTGAATGTCACACACAGCAGAGTGAGTTCAGGCCCCGGCTCTGAATTTACAATAAATTGCCCTCCCTACTGTGAACAAAACTGGCTTGCACTCCGCAGCTCCTGTCCTTCTGCTCCCTCTCCCTCATCAGTTCTCTCTTCCCTTTCACACATCAGCTCCAAACATCTCATTTTGCTGGGATGCTGAAGGCAGGCTCATCTCTAGCTGTTCCAGACTGTTAATTCAATCAGCTCTTATATCAGCACTAACGTAAGTAAGTGAAAAAGTCTCTTGAATTTAATAATCTTGTTAAAAACTCAGATAGATTTATGGAAGGATTATTTGATTTGCTTCACTAGGTTTTATAAAGTTTTGTACATAGCACTTAAACTATTCCTATTTACTTTTAACAAGCTATTTATGTCCTGCTCTCAACTGCATCATCAATACTGCTCTCCCATCTGTTCAGAGATCCCGACATCAGCAAATTTCAATTCTCCACCAAGGGAAAAGGAAGGAATAATTTAAACACAGTGAGTGAAGGAAAGAAAAAGACCCCAAGAGAGACTGACATGAACTAAATCTCCATGTCCAAAGATGGCCAGGCATTCGGGAATTACAGATCCGACTCCTAAACTTGCTGAGGACATTGCTGAGAGCACTGAAGGAAGATGCTGTGCATAGAAGAAGATTAAAGATCTGTCCCTGACAAGAAGAATATTTTGATAGCCATTAAAGCTGCTTGAATGAGTATTCTTTAAAATTAATTTATTGATGCTTCTGGAGGTTTTTTTTACTTTACCCTGGAGCAGACCAAGGAGCATTTCCAGCCCTCTGCTGCATGGCTGGCACAAGTCAACCTCTGAAACCATTTTGTCTGGATGAAATCACCCCTCTGTATAGGGAAAGGTGAGAGGAGGATGAACATCTGCATGTGCCGAGGGATGCAGAAGTGCAGATGGTTGATACAAAGGGAAGAGGTCCAAGTTCACTGCTGCCTTGCTGTTGTCAAGAACTCAGGAGATACCCAAAATGATGGGGGCCATCTAGTTCCAACCCCCTGCCATGTACACAGGTTGTGATCTTCTTGTTCTGATCTCACCTGGAAAAGGATTCATCTCTTCTAACTCAAAGTGACTTGACTTTAGGCAGGCGCCTACGTGGGAGACGGCTCTTTGGTTCTGTGATAGTCAATGGAGATCTCATCAAAACAGCTGATGAAGTTTAGGGTACAAATTAGCTGGGTATCTACTAAAAGATACATTGACTTGTGCTGTAAGTTTTTCTGACAGTAATAATTAGTCCTGAGTAACTGTAGAGGGAGCTGAAAGAGCTTGATCATAGTTTCAACCACTATTCAGGGTCAGTGTTTGGTTGAGCACTGACGGCAAGGAGGAAATACATATTTCAGAGAGCTATACCATAACGATCAGACTTTATTATTTTTTTTCACCAAGAACAAATGCCTCTTTTCTCTTGCAGTGGTCCCTCGAAGCCCCAGCCTGTATCTTGAACTTTCCTAGCGACCTTCTCATCTAATATCTAGACCCAAAATTTTGGTAGACTTTGGGTGCAGGAGATCTTATTCTCCTGTATGCTCCTGTGCTGATAAAGAACCACATTGATTTCAAGAGGTCCATTGAAGACCCTCCATTTGGAATACGGGAAGTGGTTCAAGGTGGTTGCTGCTGCTAAAAATAGTGGCTCGAGCTGATACAGCTGGTTCCCTTTAGTGGTTAGTTCACATAAGCGTGTGAAAGGGTTTCTGCTTTTCAGCCAAGGCATTTAATTGAAATCTTAAGACAATGACTCATATTAGCAGGTTCAAGGCTTGCTTTTGGCCCAAGGATGGCTGTTTTCCAGCCAAATCTGCTGTGGACTTTTGTGGAGACTTTCCACTTACTCTTTTATTTTCAGGCCACCCAAAGAAAGAGAAGCAACAAAAGGATTTGGTGCAGAGACAGCCCAGCACAAAGAAGCAGCTAATGTTCCTCTTCCCATCTGAATTCCAGTGTCACTGGATCTCCTGTAGGCCTAAAATGCATTATTAAGTTTTAACATTGTATTTTCCAAGAAAGGTCACTTTGTGTCACTTTTGACTCCTACATCACTTTCTCGAAAATGCCATTGTGGTCTGAGATTTATTATCCTTATGATAACAGCATGCTCAATTTTTTTCCATTTTGACAGTTTTTTTGCTCTTTTCATTATGCCTACTATGACCAGAACTGAGTTGATCTGCTAGGCAGATTATTGTTTCTCTTGAACGAGCATTACTATTTTGTCCCTTTCTCTCCACTACTTTGGCCCATGACATTTTAAGGGGAAAGGAGGGAGGCAATGAGAGGTTGCATCTTGAAGAATTTCACCCTGGCGGAAAATAATAATGATTTAAAATAAATATACTCTCTGAAATATCACATTACCCAGCCAAGCTCATGTACAGTGGAGATAAAATGGCTTTTTTAGAACTAATTTTTCTTTCCCCACCAGCTGAATGGAATATCAAAGCACAGAATTGAAAGTAACTGTTAGAAAAAAGGTTATACACAATACTATCAACAGAAAGGAGCTCAAAATTAAATGGAAATTATTACCAGAGAACTCATTTCCTTTGCTGCTGGGAAGCTAACAACAATAATAAATAAGAATTTAGAAGTGAAAGCTGAGATTCTCCCTTTGATGTCTGAATATTTTCTGGTTAACGTTCCTTTAAAATAAAGGGCCACATCATAAATTAAATGTAATGCTTAATTTTTATTTTCTCTCCACTCAAACAGCATGTTTTCTTCTAGGTGATTATTAAAATAAGGGTTCACCTCCCCAGCTGCTCTCTACTGGCAGGTTTTAGTTTAGGCGGTGGAGCAGCACAGGTTGAGTGATAGCTGGGTCTCAGATAGGTAGAAACCAGTTACCTCTTGGAACAGAGATTAAGGTTTGTTTTTTTTTTAATTTAGCATGTGAAAATGTAAAATGAGAAAGAGTCTGTGCCCTTAAGCATTCCTATAGGCTCGTCTTAACTGAGCATCTCCTATGATAATCAAACTATTTAGCCATGCTTTCAACTCAGTTAAGCTTTGGAGGCAACATCATCGCTGTGGTGAGAAATCTCAGGTTAAGTGATTGACCATGCTCCATGGTGCTACATATTGGTTACAGTGGGGTCCTGGATGGCTTTAAAGACCAGTACCTCACTCACTACCCACAGTCAGCTTGGGTGTAGTTACAGGTTGAGCTGCACTGAAGCTGGAGAGCCCAAACACACCCACCATGCTAGCATGGACCCAGGCTCTGTTCAAGCAGGGCACATATGAGCAGAGTCTTGCTAGATCCCAACCCACCAATGGCTGTCCCTGCGCCTTGCCAAATACTCCTAAAATGGCTTCAGCTTCTTTATGGCAATGGACTGTGGGAAATGTCTGTGGCTTAGTAGCTGGGGCTTTCTAAGCTAAGCTTCAGGCAGACTACAACTGGGATATATCCAGCCACATAGACATGCAGGAGCTTTTTGGTTTGAAGTGATGAAGACCTATATCATAAATCTGGTCTTCAACTGGAGTGCGGAATAGAAGAAAGCAAATGTCATTCCTGTCTTCAAGGAGGGCAAGAAGGAGGCTAAGGTGTTTACAGGATGGTAAGCCTCCCCTCTGTCCCTGAGAAGCTGATGGAGAAAATCTGCTGGGATGCAATTTCCAACCTTGTTAAGGACAAGGAGGTGATTAGGAGTAATTAGTATGGATTTATGGAGGTGTAATCATGTCTGACCAACCTGCATAAAAGCCTTCTATAATGAAATTATTAGATTGGTGAAAGAAGAGAGAGCAGTTGATGCTCTTTATCATGAGTTTAGCAAGGCTTTCAACACAATCCATAAACTGATGAAGTCTAGACTAGCTAGGCAGATGGTAAGGTGGACCAGCTCCTTGACTGTTCCTAGCTCTAGTTACCAAACCAGGGAGCCACAACAGAGACTGAGTACCATGACACTCACAGCATATTCATTCAGCACCAGTCTTGGGAGAACCAAGCCTCATTCACAGCCAGCTGAGGTATATTATCCGTATTTATTCAACAGCACTACTATATCTACCTGAGAGTAAGGCCCCACTGAGCCCCAGAGTGATGTACAAGGTGACTCACAAGTACACATTGGGCAGGTCTTGCCTACCTTTATAGAAAGTGAAGGGAGAGAAAGTTCAGTGGACAGCTCTGGGTATCTCCGAGCATGGGATGAATCATACTCTTAAACTCTTTCCACTGATAATAGAGGATGATTACCTTGGATGAAGCTAGTTAAATTTTAATGAACTTTAAAAAGTCAAAGCCTAGCAAGATAGATTGCACCAGTTCCCAGGAGTTATGTATAGTAGAACTTGGAAATAATTTTATGTCTACAGGGACTCACTGGCATCTTAACCATAGAATTGTCTTTCCCCTAAGACATGTCTCTCTGCAGAATTGTGTTGAATACTGTTGGTACAGTTTGCTCCAACTTAACCCCACCCAGAGATAAGCTAGCCCTTGCTGACCCTTTGAGGAAATCTCAAAAGGTATTAAGGGTTTCAACAAGCTTCTGCATAATTTTCATGGAGGTGGACAAAGATTTCTGGCAGAGCTTTACTTAGAATTTTAGACTCACCAGACCCGCAGATTTAAAATGAAACTGAATGTCCTTCCGGAGATTGAAAGCAAATACAGTTCCCAAAAAGACCCTAAACACCGAGTTTTGAGCTTCTCTGGTTGACACTGCTTTTCTGTGGGAGAAGGGAAGACGTTTGTCAATGGGGATGGGAACGCAGTGTCCTCTGGTCCCCCTTGACAAATATGTACCAGAAGGATCAAGAATTTCTTTCACAAAGTTTCTTTAGCAACTACAGAAAACAAGCTGATGACTAATTAATGTCTCTTCTTGCAAGGCTCTTCCTTGACAGGGTCAAAACATGATGACATTGCCAGCCTCTAGGTCAGGCTGTTTCAGTAACTCAGTGCCACCAAATGTCCTACAAGCAGCCACCGCACGCACACAGGTCCGGTCTGCCTACCACAGGGCTCAAGGTGGTTGATGCCAGCAGCTACAGATTTCCTCTGTCTGGAAGGCTAGTGAGTACCATAGCAAAGTTTGTTTGTTTCTGGTGTTTTTCAGGACATGAGTCAAGGTGATATTTTTGCAATCCAGTGGCAAAAGCAAAAACAAACAAAAAAAACCAACCACAAAACAATCATATGTGTTGAGCTGTGACATGCTGTCCCCACCACAAGATGTGACTTAGCTGGTCGAGTGCAGGTGCCTGCTGTAGGGTGAACTTGGTCACCGGGCTTGATTCAGCTGACAATGCAGAGGTGTCCATTGCTGTTGGGGGTGCTTTGGGGTAACAGGGCTGGGGGATATGCCCCAGGTTGTAAGAGAGACCCATGTTCAGTGGAAGTCCTCGGAGATACCCCAGGGTGTCTCAGTGATGTTTGATGTCTAAAGGTGAGCAGTTAAACTGCATTCCTATGCAACAGAGAGCTGAGTTAAATTATTTGAATTCGGACCTGAATCCAGATTCAGGACAGAAATACTTGGATTTCTGGGGGGGAATGTGAAGGCAGGAGTGCCTGCTCTGCGTCACCCGGGGGTCAGATTAGAGCCATTCATCTGCTCTAGTCTCAGGCTCTCCCACCCTCTGAAATCTCTGGAAATCCTGTGCTTCAGGTACAAAAGCAACATTAGGATGGTACTGGTGGCTTTGAAGAAAAACAGCAGAGCTGTAATTGAAACCATTAAATGAAGGAAAGTGTTGCATAAGATTATACCAACCTGGATCTCTCCCTTCTTCCTTACTTTCCTTTTCTGGGCTTGTTTCATCTTCCACAAGTCAATGAAGTTTTTTCTTTGTTTCACTTTCCTTTTATTTTTGCCAGAAATACATCAATTCCTGTACTTCACCAGCTCTGCACGGGCTGTCTTGGCTGCTGTGATACAGCAAAGATAAAACTTCGTGGCAAGCAGGGAATGTAGAAAAGCTTCCTGCGGTCTGCACTGAGACCTCAACTGGCTTCACGGCAGGCTTTGGGCCACATATTGATTATGATCTTACCTGCTGCAGGTGATGTGCTAGCTGAGCTGGCATCTCTTGGAATGAGAGAGCAGTTTAGATCCCAGCTGTGATCTCTCTCTTGGGTTTTAAGTGCCTAGGGTACAAATAGAATAGTGAAGGGAGGAGCACACCCAGCTGAAGTGCCCATTCTGTGCATCTGCCAAGTGAAGCAGCAAGACTGGGGAAGGAGCAGTTGGGTGGTGAGGACTCCCAAAACTTGTGCCAATGCAAGTAGTTGCTGGAGGTCAGACCCTGATGTTTGCAGGTGCCATACTCCTACAGCACTGCTGTGACCCCATGGGGCTCCAGAAGACGACTGAGCCTTCAGCAAATAAGTAATCAAACCTGGCAAGTCCCATTTACTATGGCATAAAATGAACATTTTACGGAGGAGAGGAAATAAAAAAAAAAAAAAAGAAGAAAAGACAAGATGGGTATGGAGGCGCCAAGTTTAGGCAAGGCAAAGGAGCATCACTGTGAGTACCTGGGCTCCTGCTCATTTCCGTGAGGGTGTCTGGCTTTCAGCCCTCACCAGCTCCTATCTCTCAGTTGCTGCCACCACAGGAAAATGCTTGCTGCTTACCACGTCACTCTTTGCACACCACAGGCGCACCGGTGACACACACAGCACGCACGTTCGTGGTCTCTCGTACCCATCTCTCCCCATCTCCCTTCCCCCATCCTTAATGGGTTTCTTTGGTTTTTAAGCTGAAGACACCTTGCAGAAAGAAGCAGGCACCTCTTCTTGTGGTTTGCATGAAAAGCCCTACAGTAAGCCAAACACTACGTCTGCTCTAGCAGTTACTCAAACGTGCACCCTTACAAGTCACTTGTATATTTGACTGCTTTAGCTACACGCTGCAGGGCTGCTTTAGTCCTGTCTCTGGTCAGAGAGATGTTAAACCCCATTGATCTTGAGTTATTTAACCACAAGAGGTGATTCAGCACCCTCCTTCCTTAGTCTATGCTCTTGGGGTGTCCCTGCATTGGTGTCAAGCACAAACTACTGTGCCATTGCAAAGAAAATATCCCCAATAGTCATTTAGAGTGGGATACTGCCAAACTGTCTTCAAATTATTATAAATGCAATCTCAGGCCATCCAGGCTCCATCCACAGCATGTGGACAAATATGGGTCCTCCGAGAAGTTGGCTGATCCAGCCTCATTCAGGTGTCAAAGGAAGATGTCCTGAATCGCCCTCTAGTCGTAACGACCTCTATGTATCTGACTCTGCAACCCCTTGGAGACACCAGACCCTGTTTACATCCACATCACCTTCTGGTAGTGAAAAGGAGCATTTTACTCTCTTCTTGGATATCTTTGCACAGCGCCAAATCCTTGTTTTAGATACTGATCTGTGGAGTAGGTACAGTTGTTCAAATTTTATGGGTTGAAATTCCCCTGGGGAACATCCCCCAGAAAGCGCAGAGCCATTTTAATGGCTTTTCTAAGCATCTCTGTTCTTCGTCCCTATTTAATCACTCCAGTGCCCATTTTCCAATTGTACACAACATTTTATTAAACTGTACAAACAGCACTGGCGTTTAAAAAATTCATGTTAACTGTCCTAATTAAACATGATGACCAGCTGCACAGACTGTGAGCACAGATGCCCTCCGTGTTTCATACAGCACAAACAACAATTTCATGAGAGCCACTGGACTGAAACCTTTTTCAGGGCGCTCTGCTCTTCTTGTCGATGTCAGGCACTTCTGCTCTTGGTCCTGCAGGATTCAGTGGCTGCAGCCCCTGACAGCAATATCCCAGTGCTGCCTGCAAGGCTGCGTTCATTCTGTTGGGATGTCCAGGTTGACAGCCTGGTCCAGCAGAGCCAGAAAGGTACCTCTGAAGGAAATCTGATTTTGGGATGACTCACCTTTCTAGAGTTTCTCTTCTCCATGGACTGGAGGGATTCCTGCAATGAAGCTCCGAATGTATACACTTCAGTTAGAGCCTAACACCAGCTGGGGTGACCTCCTAAGTCTAAGCTATTACAAAATCCTCTATTTGGGCTTTGACTTAATCTTGACCTGGTATTTAACTGGTGTCTCAGCTCTACATCTCTTCAACCTCGGAAAACAGTGCATCTTTATTTAAAAGGATCCCATGATGTAAAGGATCACAAAAAAATTATTTTTTTTAACCCATCTACTTTTCCACAGACTGCAAAGGGATAGAATACACAGCAAGATGTCAGGAGGTGAAGGAGAGGACCACCCTCACCTGATGTGCTGTCCTGCCCTGTGACCATTGGGTGCAGCTTGTTGAATTATGTCTGTGATGCGTGCCAATGAGTTGGGACATCATTTGGAGCAGCAGAAGGCATATCAACCTTTACAAGGACTGATTACTACCTTTCAAGTAAAATATGCCAGTGCTGTGACTGGAGGGCCAGTTTTATGACGCTTAAACGATGATTTGAGGAAACCTCTTCCACCTTCCTCACGCATTTTTAGGATAAAACTCCAGAAAGCCTGGTCCAGATTTTGCTCTGACCCTGGTGTGTGTGAGGAGAGTTAAAGCTTCAGAACAGGGGTTCTCGAGGCTTTCTGACGGACTGCAACTTCCCATCCTTCCTGACAAAGTACTAAGTATAAACCAATGGTTTTCTATATTGATCTTGACACTTGCCATGACAATGATCCTTCTTCAAGGTTGAATTTAGCTCCAGGGCTTCTGACTGAGATGTACGAATGCTGGAATGGGCACTTACAAAGTCTCTTTGTCCCAGTGGAGCAAGTTCGATCCTAACACCTGTGAGCGTTACTTTTAAAGCATGTAGGGACTTAAATTGCTTCTTCAAAACTCCTGCACACACATGCACAGTTCTGGACATGTACAAGTGGAGGTTACCAAAGCACCTGGCCTGAAGTCTTCCCAGATGTCCTCAGGCCTTGAGCAACACCACTTGTCCTTCCGAAGGAGGTGGGCTGAGGTGAGAATTGCAGAAATGGGCACTGACACCACCAGAAGCTCAAATATACTTGTTTTTTCTTACAGAGAAACCCAACAGCTGTGTGTACAAGTAGGGGAAACAGGTTTTGTCACTTTCTCTTTTTCAGATGCTCTCAACTTCAAGAACATTGGGAAAAGAGAGACCAAAAGATACCACGAAGAAACTTCATCATTAGTGAAGAGTGGCTGGCGTCTGCTATGGAGCTAGAAGCCTCCAGGCATGGTTCAGACTTTCACTGAGGTGTTTTGTTGGTGCTTGATAAAAATAACCATGCAGAGTCTTCGGTTGACAAAGTGTTACTCAAACCGTTACAGAGAATCCCTTCAGTAAGGCAGATCTCAGGAAAATATTTTCTCCATTTTTGGGTTGACGAAAGAAAAGTTGCTGAACATATTTTGGTCCATGCTGTTAATCAGTGCTCTGTCGGCACAGGACAGTCTGGGTTTTTCATTTAGAAACTCCTTGTCGAAGTTGCTACAGTCACTTGGAGATTTCTTCAAGAAAAGGAAAAAAAAATATGTCAAACCACTAATATTCAGATCTTCATTATAATGGTACTGGTCCTATCAGGCTGCTTCCTATGGGATCAGCTCAACTAGTTAGGAGCAAGCTCAGCTCAGCCAGGGAACCCACAACACATTTGCTCTTGGCCTTTTGCACAATGATTAGTTAGTTACTCCAGCCCAAACGATGCACATTAACATGTCAAACTGCAGTGAACTTTTCTCTGAGCTCTTAATATCCAGCAACCAGTGTTAATCACTTGCTTATTACCATCCAATTGAAGTAGTAATGGGAATAAATATTATATAGGAGGCACTGAGCTGTGATCCATTAATTGTGCCAGGCAGGGATGTTACAGTTTTGTAACACAGGGGACTGGACCCATCAGTTAAATAACACTTGTGAAGGACTGTAAAACGAAAGCATGATGCACTTGTCAAATTAAATTATATTATTGTTATTAATAGGACCTTAACCGTTTAATAGGACTGTTATTAACAGTCAGGACTATCCTGACTTAGCCGACCACCTGGTTACCTGAACTGCTTTTCCTTTTTTACCTTCTGCAGTGCTGTGAAAGAGAACTCCTACAGAATGGGTTATGTGGTTAAGGGAAGGTGTTTTAAGTGGCCTCCAGACCTTTGCTATGGTAATTGAGAAAGTGATGAGTAATTTATAGTTTCTGAAGCATGGGCATGCCAGACCTGGGCTTATAGCCATCAGAAAGTAGTAGTCATGATGACCACGTTAGGCAACCCAGAAAACAGAGGAACATAGTTCACAATTATCTTCCCGACAACTGTACAATGAGTGACACTGTGGTAGATCCAAATTATAGATGGTTTCAGCTGCTGTGATGTACACAACATACCAGACAGCCTGTGAACAATTTAATCTGCATTTGGACATTTAAGCAAGAGTCAACACCTTCCTCTCTGACTGCCCAAGACCAAGATCCTCCATCTACTTTTAAACAGAGAGATTGCATGTGCAGAGCAACTCCAGAAGATAGCCCTGAAAGTTTGAGTGAGTTTTGAAGGTCTTTGTTTGGTGCCTAAAACTATTAGTTCCAGTGTGAAGCAGACATTTATCTACCTTCAAAATGCTGACTACGTGAATCTAAACAGGATTTGAGGTCTCTGACATTAAAGACCTAGGTCTGAAGATTTTGGACAGTGCCCCTTATGGGTTTTGTAACATTACTGTGGGTTCTGGCTTTGGTACATTGCTAGCATGTGCTGGAGAATTTAAATATTTGGAGAATGAATGATTCAGGAGAGAAAGACATGAGACGGTTGGAACTGAAAGAAGATGCATCCTTACCACTCTTGGTTTGAAAGGAGGCTCCATCCTTCTTTCTTCTAAAGCTTCCCAGTTTATTTCCCGGAAAAAGGCATGCTGGCGGATATTTCCTCTTGCTCCCAGCCTCCTCTCAGGTTCTCTTACAAAAAGCTAGAATGTTCAAGAAAGAGAAATACCTTAGTCTTTTGTCAATAACAGGGTATCCATTAAGACAGTCCTATCAGAAAGGGTTTCAGACCTCAAACTCAAGCATGGTTGGTGAGAGTGTGAAGACCCTACTAAATTTCTGATTGGGGAACCAGTTTGGATTCTTAGGCTAACGCGCCAAAACTGAGAGACCTTGGCCATATTTTTCCTTTGCAGGAGAGAGAGGACAATTTGCTACAGCAGCAACAATGCATGTGTCTGACCATGTAAACACGCTTATGACTTGGGTCAGGTGTGCTTTGAGGTCCACAGACAAGAACGTGACTCTTTCTGGTCCTAACATCCTGAATTTATTTCTGTGAACAACAGCTGAAGATGCACAAATCAAAGATGAGAGTTCTGGCAAAAAGACTTTCATTCGATGTGTGATAATACTTACCTTCACCAAAATGTCCTTTGCATCCTTGTCAAGCCAGCGAGGGTAGAATGGGTTATCCATACGGATAGACTGGAAAAGCTCCTCTTCATCTTGGCCGTGGAAAGGAGATTGGCCAATAAGCATCTCATACAGGAGGACGCCGAAGGACCACCAGTCAACAGACGTGTTGTACTTCTGCCCCAGCAATATCTGCCCAAAGAGAGGAGTGGCAAAGACAGGTGCTGATGTTAGTATTTCAACTTCAGAAGGGTGGCCAGACCCTGACCTTTCAACAGTCGCTTTGCACTGAGTGGGGTAGCAAAGGTGCTTCCCCCTGCCTACAGCATGAGCCAGAACATTGGCTGTGGTTGAGGGAGCTCCAAATCACAGCCACACCTGGGTGCCAAAACACTCCTTCGCACTACAGATAACAGGTTGCATGTTCTCTAGTTACTCTTAAGTTATTTGAACAAATCCTTGGCTATCAGGGAGAACTAAAACATGAAAAGCGAGGTAAGTCATCTTTTGTCTGGTCTCCAAATTATCCCAAAGTTTCAAATCAGGCTTGTGAATGCCAAGAAGACAAATGGTTAGGCTTTAGCATTTTGGGACTGATTTAACCTACACAAGCTAAAAAATTACAAGTTTGACAGTGGAAGGGTACTTTAGGATTATCAGTCAGTGGAAATGGCATGAATCTATCCCAGCAAAATCTGCCCCAGGAAAAGCGTGATGAATTGGTTGCTGATCTGTCCTCTTGCAACCAACCGAGTTACAGATAGAGGAATGGGAGTTTATCCTCAGCTGGTCCATTAGTTTGTGACTCTCTGTGTCAGCTGTAAAGTGAAGGCTACATCCTGTGTGGGGGCGTCAGGGAGGGTCTGCGACCTCTCCTAAGAAGAGATGCAGCATTTTCCTCCCCTACGCACTTGGCCAGACACCACCAGGTTCTCAAACTCCCCCTCTGGTGAAGCAAAATTAATCTCACTTGCGTTTAGGTATCTGTTATGGAGACACCTAGAGCTGAACCACTTATCGCTAGCTCCTTTTATAGCCAAGGAAGAGAACTAGTCTGATCCCCTATACCATAGCTATGGTGATGGAGACAAGCCCTGGAGATGGCTTAATACCAGTGAAAACAGCTGTTGAGATCAGTACATATGAAACTGTTGATAGCTGAAAAATTATGATTTAGAGAGGTGATCATCACTGCTGCCTCTGAGGCACACTGGAAGCAGGTGAGTAATTTTTGGACTATTTTCATACCTTGTCTTCATTGCTTGTAAATTGCCACTTGGGACTAGATTCATCTTATTGTCTAAAAGTTATGTGTCTTATTAATGTAGTTATCCAGAGTCTCTCTATAGTCATTGGAGGGAAAATGGTGATTTAACTGACTTACACATCTAAGATAGGAAGTGATGACTTGTCTTTTGGGATGCTTGTTATTCTATAACACTAAAGTGACATCTAATGTTTTGGTTTTATTTTCTCACATTACATGGGAAGTGTCACCTCCGACATACCTGTGGCATCTAGCAAAGCAGGACCTTAATATCAGAAGTCTAAACCCAAGCTGATTTATTGAACTCATGACTAATACATCTGTCTCCAAAAACACCAAAAGAGGAGATGCAAAAAGGACAAAAAAGTTATTTGAATATAAGGTGCAATATATACAATATTTTCACTCAGAGCCCAAAAAAAAAAAAAAAGGAATCAGCAAGACTCCCTAATATATTTCTTCTGGATTACTTACAAACAAAGTCATCCCAACCTTTTATTCTGAAAAGACACATTATTTTTATAAGGCTTTACCTTTTAAAGTATAAACTGTCTGGAAATTGAAATTAAATGTTTTATGGCAGTCAAAGAAAGATTTATCAGCATTGCAATTCTCTGGAAAAAATAAACTCAGCATCTCCATTTCAGGTTAAGTATTTTTTTTTGTCAAATATTATTTGAAATAAAAAAATTGCCTGTGTACTGACCCAAAGCCCCCTTGCCTGAATGGCTGTAGACAAGGTGCTGGGTCTGCAACAAATTACAGTGCTAGCAGCTGCATTGAAATACTGACAAAAAGTCCAGTGCTCCTGCCTCTGGTGGGAGAGATGATCCATAAACTCTAGCAGTGCTTTCAGTTTAGAGGTAAAATGTTTTATATGCACTTGTTGAATCTCTAAAATAAATGATGGTGCAGAAATAAAATTCTGAGCTATTTCAGCCTTTCTATGAAGTAAAATCACAGATAATGGATTATCACTTGGCTCTCTCGTTTTTAGGATTGTAAAATATGTATTTTTTTAAATAAAAGCATACTGAAGTGGAATAAAAGACAATTGCAGCTTGATTGCAGAGCACACTTACACCTGCTCTTAGGCAATACAAATCTAATTGATTTGACGATACCAGCCCTTGTGTCAGCAGTGATGTAACCTAGATCAGAATCGAGCCCTCTGTGCACAGTAAAAGATCAATGAATTATAGTGCAATTATAGCTTTAAAAGCCATTTGGAAAGTACCGATATCCATCATGAAAACGCTAAGATCAGGAAATGGGATCTTGAAAGGCAAACAAATGGATTTCAGAGTGATGTCAGACATGATGCATGGATGACTTGTACGTTCTTCCCTGAGCTGAAAAATGTTTTATTTGGCCCCAATTTGCCACCTAATTAGTCAAATCTTCTCCATAGTAAGATATATCATTGTGTGAAGTCACTAGGTTAAGGGAGCTTTCTATTTTCTGGAATTTAAAATATCTAAATTTACCAGGAAAAAAATTAAAAAGACCAAGTTTCTGTCTGGGGAAAAAAATGGAAAGAAATAAGGGAAAGGGTAAAGGATCTCGCTATAGGCAAGCTGGAGTTTTTTGGTTGGATGGGCCCATGGAGGACAGGTTCAGCTTTTCTCCACCAAGTATCAGTAGTTATCAACTGTAGAAGGAGAAGAACTGTTGGTAGGTTTTTGCATGGAGCTTGGAGACCGCGTCCAAGCCCCAGCCTTCCTGAGTCAAGGGGACAGAGCAGAACCTTAACACAAGCTACGAGCTTTGCCTTGCCCTTGTTAGCTCAAGGACTGCCTGGTTCTGATACAAATCCATCATCTCTAGTTTTAGAGCCTCCTTCACCAGGAGGCAACTCGTGGAGGTGTGTCTTCGATGGATGGATTCATGCAGTGACATGATGTGCTCTGGCAGCGTGCACAGCCAAGGCAGAGAAGCAGGCAGCCCAGAGCCCAGAATTGGCGGGTCAGGTCCCAGCTGTCCTCCAGACAGCAACACCTCTCCTCTGACTGCTGGCATTTAGAGGGGAAAAATCAGGAGGTATGACCACTCTCATGTTTATGTTTCCAAACATTTCCATCACTTTTACAAGCAGCTATTGGTTTTTACCTAGAAAGACCTTCAAGCCTGTGGTCAGTTTTAAGGTTATGCCTCTGATGGCAGAGCCTTTTCAGAGCATATCATGCCGTACTCAGCTTTGGGAGGATGCTTGTGATGCAGGCTGTGTTTGCAACCAGCTAAAAACACGTCTGAGTAGGAGAGAAGTCCAAGCCTGTGGGTGCCATCCCTGTTCAAGCATCAGAGCATAAGCCAGAAGCAAGGTGAACCCCAGTCTCTGCTTTATTGCAGATTCAGCCTATCTTCTCTATTTAAAAGGTGGTTAATCAATGACAAGGGAGAATCAGCTCCAGGTAGGCACCTTTCTCTATTGTCTCTCTTAGGTTGTGATGAGCATCTTCCCTTAGAAGCGCCCCAAGTTCCCCACCAGCTATCAAGGAGCATGTACAGCCATGGAAGCCTAATGGTAGCCAGCTAGGGAACATGCTTCCCATTCGTCATGCTGTTTCTGTCCCTAAATTGCAGGACCTACCTCTTGGAGCTTCTTCTGCCATGGTCCAAACTGGATTTACGTTAAGTATTCTGTTTCTTCACTAAGCCAAGCACCATTTGCACAAAAAACGAATTAGCCACAAAAATATGCAATGCCAGACAGAAGACTCTGAGTCAAACTGAAATCCAGTTTCCAGCCTGGAACGGCTCAAACACAGGTTATTACTCTTTGCACCCTCCACCACCAACATACAGCCATGTCTTAAGACACGTTCTGTCCCACAGCAGTTTGCTGACCTCCTTGGACCCCACACCTACCTCAGGAGCAATATAGTCAGGAGTCCCACAGAAAGTACTTGTCTTCGCATCTCCAAACATGTTCTCCTTGCACATCCCAAAGTCAGCAATTTTGATGTGCCCTTCATTGTCCAAGAGGACGTTGTCTAGCTTCAAGTCTCTGTGGAGGAAGAGAAGGAAACCCATCCTTTAACGTGCTTTCTGCCTCATGTTGCAATTACAAAAGAAGGCTGAGGGTTGAATGAGGAGCTGCTGTCTTGGTCCTCAGCATCGCTCTTCCTCATTCCTCTGTACCAACACTGATTCATTTGCTGGAGAAGACTTTACCCAAGACATCTTCTAAAAGCTGCCTCCTTCCAGGATGCAGAATAATGAATCTAAAAAGGGCTTTGTGCCAGCTGGTGCTTGTGCCCTAACACAGCCTGGAGAAGGTGAGCAAGAAGGGACCAGCTCATTTCTGGGAGCCTCAGTACTCTCTTTGAAGCTGTTGCCAGCTCTCCCTCCCAGTGCAGACTCTACAAATGTTGGAAGAGGTAAGGAGCCACAAACCCTGCATGGTTTGTAGAGGGTCAGAATAATCCCAGAGATCAGCAGAACACCCACCACCTTTTCACTGCTGGGCTGTGCCATCTGAGCCCTGGGGATTTAAAAAAGCCCTTCACACACAGCTGCCAAATTGGTGTCGAGAGTTTTCAGGCTCTGAGCTACTGTGGGAAGCAAAGAGCCCAGAGAGAAACAAAAAAGAGAAATGCACAGAGAAGGAAATAAAAGCAACAGGGCTGATGAGTCATGGCCATTGACAGAGAAGAAAGAGGTCCTCCCGTGGGAACAACCTCTGAAAGGAGAGACAGGCATGTAAAGAAAGAAAGAAAAAGGCAGAAAGAAAGGAAGGCTGGCATGGCTTCTGTGTTAAATTTTTTATATCTTACCTAAAAGTTTTGCTTGTCATCAAAATAATGACTCAGGGAGACGTTTGGATCAGTGATGCCGCACTTCACCTGGGATGTAGGTAGAATTTGGGGTGTCTCAGAGCACCCATATTCCTACGCTGCCTATCCTGTGCTATCAATCTCCTCATGGCTCCCAAGCACCCAGCCACAACATCTGCTCGTGCCCACAGCTGAGGGTACAATTGGTCTTTCCAGCCCCTGCTGGTTCACACCCTACACACATTTTCCACATCGCAGACTCAAGATTCCTACCCATCAGGCTGCTATATAGCTACCCTCCCAGTGACAACTGGTTTACAACATGTTTTTTTCAGAAATGGCTTTGACTCCCTCAAAGAAGGTAATTTCTAATGCATGATGCTCCTGAGATGATCGCCTACAATGGCAGGAAAGATGGCTGTTCAGTCTCCCTCTGCGCAAAGCTCCTCTTCTTGCTTCAGCCAGGTCCCAGTCAGGGTGGGGGACCTCGTAGCGTCTACACACTAAATTGTTGTCACGGGACAATTGTTTGTTGCTGCTAGAATATGGCCCAAGAAAAAGTGGGAGTCATCAATCAAAAAGAAATATAGAGACAACCGAGACATTTGCCTTCCAAGTGGCAGACACACACATGTTGTCACAATTTCTAGCTGGAATGACTTATTTTAGTTACACCATCGAGATCAATCTCTGGCTGCCAGCACTGCTTTTATTCATCTGGTAGATCGAAGCAAAACAAAAAAACCTATCACCTACAGTTTGCTTTCATTATTTTGATGAGTCTCAAACTTATTGGCTCCAGGGAACGGAGTTTCTGCCAAAAACGCCTCGGCTCATTCATTAAAATTTAAGCCAACATTTCCAAATGTGGGTGTATGAGACAGAACAGCTGGATTCATTATTCTTACTACATTGCAAGTGATACAGCTTCAGAAATGATTTCTCCTCACTTTCCTAAGTGCTTAGTTAGCTCTGACTGAGATACGGATGGCTGTGCATTTTCATCTCTCCTCATTGTCACTGTCTTCAATGAAAAAAGGAAAAAAGAGCAGGACTGGTTATAATCTTTTCTCTCAAAGCTTGACACCCGAAGCAATGCTGCACTGACTCCTGGGATGAGCTATTTCTTCCTATCACCATTCCACCCGATGTCTAGCTATCCCAATTTGCCCACATTTCCCAGGGCTCTGGACTCAAAGCATCCTTCTCCAGGGTCCCAAACCCTGACACACTACTGGTGTAGCAATTCCAAATAAAATTGTGACTTACAAACAAAATGTCATCATTAACAATCCTGCCACAAACTCACAATGATGTCCTGGAGATATTTTTAATCATCTTTTCTGAGAAGTCTGAGTAAAAAGGACAGACATAGCTAAGTGATTTGGGCACTTCAGAAAATATTTCCCTTCAGCCATCCAAAACAATAATTAGAGCCAGAAACTTGCTGAGACTCCAGAGATCATCTTCACTTAATGCCATTGATATTGATCTCATGTTTACGCAATCACCATCACTGGTCAATAAAGACTATAAATGGCTCCCACGTGAGTACCAATAATGAATAATAAGGTGAGTTTATATGAATCAAAGCTTGCATTTTAATGGGTGAGCGGATTGTGAACAAGCCATTCACTTTTAGCATTTTGTTCTAACATTCACACTACACGATAAACATTAAAATAAGCTCATTTTGATTTCAGCAAACGTCACTGCTTCAGTGAGCTTTCTCTTTTGTTTGTGACAGGCTATTTGCTTCCCGCTTCTACAGAAGGCTGCAATGTAGTAACTAACTTTTGCCGTGAAGATGAGCTGGACTAGAGCTCTCCAGAAATTCAGTTCCTCCTTTCAGCCAAAGAACAGAATCATAGAATCACAGAATGGTTTGGGTTGGAAGGGACCTTAAAGATCATCCAGTTCCACCCCTCTGCCATGGGCAGGGACACCTCCCACTAGCCCAGGTTGCTCAAAGCCTCATCCAGCCTGGCCTTGAACCCCTCCAGGGATGGGGCATCCACAGCTTCTCTGGGCAACCTGGGCCAGTGTCTCACCTCCCACCATGGAAAAGCAGACTGTGGCCCTATTTCTGCAGCCTTTCTTGCTCCCATCTCGTCTCTGTCCTTTTATATAGGTCTGAAGCACAGCACAAAGCATCTGTGCATAACTTCGAAGCTCCCTGGGAAGTCAAGCAGAAGCTGGAACGGGCAGTTTTGTAGTAGAGGACTTCTCCTCCTCGAGATTTGATAGACTGTGGGGTAAGTTCATACCAGTAACTTTGGGAGAGGACTCTCCTGTCTGAGTGCAGCTGCCTGCAGTGTCCCATCTAGTCCCCATCAGCTCCTCGTAGAACCCACTGTTAGAAATGGGCACAGACAGGTTTGATGACCCTAGAAAAGCCCACGCTCCTCCACTTCCTACAAGAAGAGCTTGGGTGGTTAGCTCAAATTCATGATGGTAGGTGAGATGATGCCCATCTCCCCATGGAACTGTGCACAGCAGACTTGTTAATAACCCAAAAATTAAGGTATATCCTTGTCTCCCTGCTGTCGTTACTTGAGCTGAGCTTGTCACCACTGTCCCAGGGTAACCAGCACAGCAGATATAACAAATTTCTCTTGGCTAGCTTGTCCTTATATACCATCACACGTGGAATGGTCAAAGTGGGTGCCTATGCTGGGTGCTATATGAATGGCTCAGTGTTAATGCATCAAAGGATGTGTCTTAATGTTAATAGGACTGGATGCTCAAAAAGGGGTTCAAAACTGCCTTTTCTACACTACTTCTTCAAAATAAAACAGCCAGACTCCGTAAAAATGAAATCTGCTTATAAATGCAATACCTGTAAGTACATCCAAGCAACAGTCTCAGTTTCCGTTAGTGTTTGCAGGGAAAACGAAAAGGTTTAGCATATTAGACACTAAAGAGCGAAATTACCTGTATATTATGCCCTTGGAATGGAGGAACTGGAGCCCACATATGATTTCAGCAGCATAAAACCTAAGCGACAGAAAGCACAAGTTAGAACAAATGCTTCCCAACAGGCGCTTTCAGCTAGACCCAAAGAGATAGAAACTTTGTCTCCACAGGAGCCAAAATGTCAGTAAGCTCCCAGAAGGCTTGGAGAGTCTCCAGGAGGCTTGGGTTGACTAGTTTTTACAGGTAACTGATGGATGATGGGAGATTCCCAAAACCACGCCACACAGCTAGCAGCCCAACTCCCACTGAAACAACTTCGCAAAGTTGTGGGGATTTGGAAGCCATGCTAACATGGTTAGCTGGATTTTTTTGTGTATGTAACTGGCTCTGAGGACATGTCCATCAGTGTCCAAGGATGCTGTGGAGCAAAAAACCACCACCCAGATCACGTTGCCTACCCTGCCTCGTCTCAAGATATGGTCCCTGTCTCAAGGAAGGCAGAACAGATGGTGTCTGTGCCTCTCCCTTGTCTACATATTTAAAGTAAATAATTGAATTATAGAGATGCACCAGACTGTAAATTGCAAATTACAGTTAATGTCTCAGACCTCAAAAGAGCAGCTATAATTTATCATGTTCAGTAGCTGCTGCACAAACAGAGGAGCGGTCCCAGCAATGGGACCGGCAGGTGGGCATCTGGGTTTGAGGACCACAGACAGGGTCCTTGGCTTGTCAAACAGACCTCTTCCCTGCTCAGATTTATGACTTGCTTTTGAAATTTTTTGGTGACCTTTCTCTGGAGTCTTTTCAAGTTTGATATCTTTGTTCTCAACACATTTCTGCCTAAAGGACAACGCCACATCCTGCTGCAAAGAGGCAGCATAAGGCTGAAGCACCATTGCCCAGGGAAAGTGTTCTCCCAGAAGGGAATGTAACCACAGGATCATATGCCCCTCCAACGTTATACAGCTCTGCTCCCTCAGTCTTCAACACATCGGCCCTTAATTCTGAACATTGAAATGCTTTTGAAAAAAAATCATCAAATTAAACATTGATTTAAATGAGAGCTTTCTTTTTTTTAAATTATTAAATAAAAATTAATTCCCATAGTGGTTTCAATATTGACTTTTAAAATACCTTTTGCTTGCAGAAGGATTAAAAGCACCTTTCATTTATTCTAATTCTTCTATTTACTTTAATCAAAGTGAAATAATTTTTTAACTCCCTGTTGGTGTATTAGTTTTTTAATTTAAATTTACCTTTTGCACTTTTGATAGGTTTTATCTCTTCTCCCTCCCTTTGAACCTTAAAGGGAAAAAGGGAAAACCCCCTTACTTCTGAACAAACAACAGCTTCACCTCTGATCCCTGGACCAGGAACTCGGTTTAAGCAGGTCCTGCAGCTTGGCTACAGGACACCCAGTGTTGTAAAGAACAAGATATTTAGTTCCACAGAGGGCTGAAAACACATCTGTGGGATTTCTTTGCTGGTGGCAAATCTAGGGTGGAGACTGGGTCCACAATGTCATTTCTGGGACCTCCAACGATGGGCTGAGCAAGAACTCAATGAGTACAACAACGAGTAACCCCAGGGCTGCTGTAATTCACAGTGGGTACCTGTGGGTAGCTTTAAAATGACCCTCAGCTATGGGCCATGTAAATAAGGTCTTAGGCACACTTAGGGCTGTTTACAGACAGTGGAGGCACTTCCAGAAGATCTCAGGTGGGTTGAATGGTCCCTCTGGAGTCCCTCTCTGAGAGATTGCAGTCCTAGGAGGGAGACTGATCCAGCAAGCAGGACAGCCTAAGGGACAGCGTCTATCCAGCTCAGCTCTCGATTCTGAACAAACATTTTTAGGACTATGCTGAGGTTTGCACGAAATACAGGAGCCAGGTTACAGGCTGGAAGGAGGTCACTGGTTTGCAGGCTAGAGAATAAGCCTGCAGGCAGATGCAATGCTGACGAAAGCGTAGCAGCGTCTGTAACGCTTCCAGCCAGAAATAGTTTCCCTGGTTGACCAAAAATGCAAAGCAAGGTCACGTCTCACTGCAATCAGCTGTCTGGATGGGCTCTAAAAAGCATTCTGTGGGATGGGAAAGAGGACAGGGGGAGGAAGTGACTTGCTTCAAGACCATCATTGAGGCAGGGTGATGACCTGCGTGTCTCTTTTGTTCAGTTTGGAGAGAGCTGGGATGTGGAGTGATTCTGCTTCCAGCACAAGAATTATCCCCACTTTACAGCTGGGTAAGGTGCAGAGAGGTCAAATTATTTACCCAGGGTTTTCTCTACAGGACAGCAGCAGAGCTGAGAATAAAATCATGATCCCTGGTGTCTGCAGCTGCTGCCTTTGCTTCTACCATGTGTGTGACCTGCAAGCCAAAAGGTAATAATAGCATCTTACGTTGCTCTGGGAAGGTCGAACTTATGACAGCTCTGGATATGGAACATGAGGTCTCCTCCATTGAGGTATTCCATCACAAAAAAGAGGTTTTCCTAGAGAATGAGACAAGAGGACAATAAGAGGTGGGGAAAGGCGAGAGGAAAGTAAAAAAAAAAACAAAAAACCAAACACAAAAAACAAACCACCCAGAAAACACTTGAAAAGAGGAAGGAAAATATTACAGTGAGGGTTTTGGAAATAAAGCAGTTTCTTTTTCAGATTCCTCATTTCTTCTCTTTGTTCTCTAATCCTGTACTCACCCTCTCCACTCTGATTTGTACAAACAGCATCAGCAAACATCGCAAACCCACTTAATAACCAGCTGGTGCAGTTGATTTTTACCAGCAGACCTCAAGGCTCACTAGAAGGGGATGAGTGACTCTACAGTGCCTGTGTAACAGATGGACAAGCTTCCTGGGGGACTAGTGGAAGAGAGAGAAGTAAATCCCAGGTCCCCTCTGGTCCCCAGCCCAGTGCATTATCCATCCAGTGGAGTG
>NW_010139870.1:10751-32379 GCF_000699245.1 Pterocles gutturalis | reverse complement strand
ACATCTTTTGTGGAGGCACATGGGTCTGACCTTTTCAGGAGATCAGAGACACTGGGCAGATGCTGCAACCTGTTTTAAGCACATGTTTGATTTTAAGCATGGGAGATGCTCTATTAAGTAAGGCAGGGTGTAACTTGCTAGTAGGAAGGTTAATGAATTCATCATATTTCTGGATGCACATTGTGTGTCAGAGAAACCTGGACAAAGATCCAGTCCTTGTCTCCAATTGCATGCAACCATCAGCTGTTCTACCAGGGCAGCGGAAAGCTCCCCTCCTGTTACACTGGAAGGATGGGGGGAATCTCTGTATTGAATAAAGAGCAGAACAGATCATCAAAGTTTCCTTTCCAGCCCTTGACATACAACACATTGATCCCCTTGCTGCTTCATGCGCTGTAACTTCCCCACCAGGCCCCCACAGAAGCTGGACATTGATTCAGACCAATCCCTTCCACACTGAATTGCACCTACAAAGCAGGAGGGGTGCCTTTTTCTGGGAGAAAAGTATCTGTGCAATAAGTTAAGCTCACAGTTTAAACTTCTGTTTCAGGAATCTCAGCTTTTGTGCATAAATGCATGGATAAAATAAAATGAATGCAGTAGTTTTTTTTTTTTTCTCAAAAGCCTCTCTCTGCTCCGTGCACATTTGAAGTTAGTAATCTCCAAGCTATGTTAAAATTTATTAATATCTTCCCTTTGTTGTGTATTGCCCATCACAACTTTTTTTGGGGGGGAAATAGAGTTCTTTTCACTTATATTTTAACAGTAAAAGATCCATAAGATCTAATATAAGCATCTCTGGCAGCAAGCCAAGATCTGGCAATTTGAAAACAAAACAAAACAGTGTTTGCTGCTTTCAAATAACAGCTATCTGCTCCAACTTGTGCAATTTCTTCAGCCAGATCCTTTTAATTACAGCACTCTCACTTAAGTGGGAGTCTGGCTGGAAACCCCACCTGTCATCCAACAAGCACAGGGACAGATCTGACCTCCCCGGGAAAGAATACAAATTTTGCCAATAAATCCAATGAGTGCAGGTTTTCAGTTTGAAGGTCTTGGACCTGTAGATGTCTGTGCACATAAGTCAGTTTAAGTGAGTAAGAAGGTCAAACAGAGATGGACAATTTAGGATAGAACTGAGCTGAGGAGCCCCTTCAGGAAAACATTTGAACAGATGCTCTTTGTGAAGGTACACAGGGATGCGATGAGGTTTATCACAGAATGGTCATAGAATAACAGAACAGTTTGGGTTGGAAGGGACCCCAAAGATCACTGAATTCCAACCCCTGCCATGGGCAGGGACACCTCCCACTAGCCCAGGTTGCCCAAAGCCTCATCCAGCCTGGCCTTGAACCCCTCCAGGGATGAGGTTTAGTGTTTTGGGTTTGTGGTGGGATTTTGGTAGCAGGGTAGGGGCTACAGTGATGGCTACTGGGAGAAGCTGCTGGAAGCTTATCATAGAATCATAGAATGGTTTGGGTTGGAAAGGACCTTAAAGATCATTAAAGATCATTAAAGGGACACTTTCCACTAGCCCAGGTTGCTCAAAGCCTCATCCAGCCTGGCCTTGAACCCCTCCAGGGATGGGGCATCCACAGCTGCGCTGGCCACCCCGGGCCACTGCCGCACCACCCGCACAGGAAAAAATGTCTTCCTAATGTCTAGTCTAATCTCCCTTCTTTCAGCTTATAACCGTTATCCCTTGTCCTCTCACTACACTCCCTGATAAAGAGTGCCTCCCCATCCCTCCTGTAGCCCCCTTCAGGTTCTTGAAGGCTGCTATCAGGTCTCCTCGGAGCCTTCTTTTCTCCAGGCTGAACAACCCCAGCTCTCTGGGGACCTACATTTCCTCTTGGCCTGGGAAAGTTATCTGATGGCTCCTGTCTGCTACTGCCAGGCTCTGAATTCTGTCAGCACCTTGAGCAGGCGAGAGTGGGTTAAGTGGGTATTTCTCAAGACGTGGCAGCTGGGATGGCATGACTTTATCGTGCCCTTTTCCCCTACGATGGTCCTAGCTCAGGGATGTGAAGCAAACAAACAGGAATGCTGTTCCTCAGTAATGAGACCTACACAGCTCTGACGGAGGCTTGGGAAGAGTCCCTCACCTTCACCCTACCCGTCCACCTTGCGGACAGATGACAGACACCTTGCTGAACCCCCCATGAGAGCATCTTCAGGTAGCAAACACTCAAGTTGACTTCTGGTCATGGAATTTTCAGACTTGCACAACAGACCAGAACAAGTCTGGTCTCTTGGCAGAGTTTAAGACCATGTTTTACAACCAAGAGCTCAAGCTATCAAGCTCAAGCTCTCAAGCTCAAGAGCTCAAGGACTGCAAAGGCATTCCCTGCACTCATTGATGGACACTGCCCCAGGATATTTGGCACTAGTTGTCTTGAGGACATCCATATATCAGCCATTCCCTACTTCGAGATCATCTTCCAGGAGCCTTCTCCATTGCAGCAGAGGGAACATGACAAACCCCTCTGTGGGAGAACGAAGTGATGCTTTAACAGCAAGACGTGATGTTGTACAACACACAATTAGACATGTGCAGGTGTGCATCCTGCACACAAAATAACATGGTTCCCTAGTTGACTCAATCCTGCCAGGTGCTGAAAGACTTGATCACTGCAAAAACTCAGTTTCTTGCCCCATCAGTCCCTCAGTGCCTGTGCTGAGCTGAGCTCCTCTCTGCAGAGCCACCTGCTCTCTCTGCTTCTCCAAGATATGGCAGGGAGGGGGTTAAACCAACCTGCTTCTGTTCTGCAGGCAACTGCTGTGAGAATGAATAGTCACTATCAAAGATGCTTTCAACTTTATAAACAATGAGTATAAAGCAGGCAGCATTTAAATTGATCTTTTGAAGGTACATCCTATAACAGGCTCTTAAAATCCTCAAACCAGCTGGAAGCCCTCCAGAGCCCTTTTCTGCGGAGATTTTCAGATTTTGTTTTCGTTGCATTTGAAAGCACTTGCATACATACAAATACACAATTTAACGCCATTTACTAAAGAGCAAAAAATCCTTCTTCCCAGGGCTTCCAGGAGAATATCGGAATAATTAATGCTGCAGGACAGTGTGGTTTTACCCTTATTTGGAGCAGTTACCCTAGCAAGAAAGCTTCTCGACACATATTAAGTAAGTGACCTAACCCTACTGCATGCCTACTGAATTAGGTTGGCCTTTGCCAAGAGAAAGGTTTGATACCAGTTAGTTTCTGCCGCTGATTCTTGTCCACATTTTCCTGTAACTCAGCCCAGCCCAGTCTGGGGGCTCATCCATGCTTCAAATCTATTTTATTTCATGGGCTAGATGGGAGCCAAAGGCCTCTCAGCCCTTCTCCACCACATCACCCACTGAATGTTGCAGTCCCATCACAGCATCCCATCCATCGGGAAAGAAAGCAATGCATGTGCCCCTCCCTGTGTCTACTCCCATGAGGAACAGCTAATGCAGGGTCACTCCTTGCTGGCAGGTGACCTTAGGAGGTGTTACCATTGCTATTGGCACCATCTGGGGACTAGCAAACCAATTTATTACAGATTAAAGCAACCCCAGGTTTAATTTTGTTCTCTGGCCTAATACTTTCTTTTTTTTTTTTTTCTCTCTTGTGTAATATCAGTCTATCTTCTCGAGATGGCAGCATTTCTTAGAGCTATCAAATAATTCAGTCTGGTCCTTGATCTCCTGATTTTTTTTTTTTTTTGTTGTTCTAATCTTTGTACTGTCAGCACTTTTGACCGCATGTTAAACTGCTCCTTTGGGATGCTTAGCTTTGTGTGCCCATCTACTTGGTACAAAGCATATGGATATATTTATACACATATATAAAAATATATATGTATAGATAAAGGTGAAGACATGGTTGGCAATAACCCCTTACACTTTAGTTCTGGGATCCCAGGTCCCTTCCTCACAGCTTACGGCAGGCGGAGTACATCACTCATAGTGGTAAACTGAGTTACTATCTGCCCTGCCATGCAAGAGAAAGTGACTTTCCCTATCAGTATTGAGTGTGAACTTGGAAAGAGACTGATTTCCTCAAGGCCAGACAAAAACATCAGTGAAAATTTAGAGATTAAAAAAAAAAAATCAACAGACCAAAAACTAAACAAAAAGTAGTAAAATCTATGAACCACAAATATTTTAGCAGATGAAAAATGGTGGGGGGAGAGTAATGCTTTTATTTTAAGAAGTCATCCTTTTTTTTTTTTTTTTCAGGACAAACTACTGAGCAGATACCTTGCAGACTTTCAGAAATCCCAGGCAAAGCTGAATGTATTTTGGGCTGATTTTCCTCAGAGCTGGACAACAGGAAGGCAATTAAAATATGTGTATTGAATATGTCAATCATCCATCACTTAAAAACCCCATGCTTGTCAGCTGGCTCCCTCTTTTCCTTGCCAATACACTCCACCTGTTCACACCACGCAGGCCAACACTGCCTGGAAGTGTCTTGTAAAGACTTTGTATTTTGGATTTTATAATTACAGCTGCTCACTTTCTCTGGCAGAACCTTGCTGAATCCCAAAATCTGCTGAGACGCTGCTATTTCTACTGAGCCCTGTTGAAATTTTGGCTGGGATTGAATGAAACCTTGACAGTTTTCCAGTCTGCTGGTTGTAAGGGGAAAAAATTCTCAAAGCCTCCCTAAACTTCTCAGTTCTTCTCCAGCTTTCCCATCAGCTGGTTCAAAATTAGCCAACTAGCCTTGAATCAGATGTTTCCAAGCTGATTTATCACTTCAAAAATACTAGGAGAATGGAGACCTAGAAACCTTGTAGCTTCAAGATCATGTCTCCCAAATGGCTGAATACCAAGGCATGGGATGGTTTGTACAAGGGAAAAATCACTGCATTGCCTGTACTCTCTTCCTTAGTCTTCCTTCCTAGTTGGGGGGTTGGACTAGGTGACCTCCATGGTCCCTTCCAACTCAAACTATTCTATGATTCAATCCCCAAAACAGGATGCTGGCTCCAAAGATGCCTGGTCTGACCTCACACGACACCTCATCTTGTGACCAAGATTTTTGTTGTGCTTTTTGTTTAGTCCATCCAATATTTTATCGTGCTTCAGAAGTCCAGCAGTGCTGCAACTTCCCCTCCCTGCAGAATGACTTCTGCAATGCATCAGCATCCTGCAGCCATGCTGTGGTCAGAGAGGATCCTGCACATTTGTCAACCCACACGCTGTGATTCAGGTCAAATAATTCAGTCCTGTCCCTCTAACAGCAAGACAAAGATGGAAGAAAACGGAAATTGCCCTTGGAAAATGTTGCGGAAATTGCAGTTTCCTCCAAGGAGATATTTTAAGGAGTAATCTCCTGAAAATACTAATGGAAAACACTTCATAGCCTAAGAATTTTTAAATTAGGATCACACTCCTTATTTATAATCCTTTTCTCCTTCCTGCCAATGTAAGAGATTTTAAAGTCAGTATTAAGCACATTAAAACAACAGAGCATGTGAAAATGGCCCACCACCAGGACTTTGAAAAGATATAATACATTAGTAAAGCAGAAAAGAAATGTTTCTGTAACATTTGCTTTTAAATTGCAATAAAGATTACTTCTCTTTTGAGTCGAGATAGTCTTCTGCGTTGCTATTTTGTGCTGCAAGCCAAAATGCCTCAAGACTTAATTTGCATTTAGGTAAAGGATGTGAATAAAAACTTGGTCAATGAAGTAAAGAAACAGTTAGAAACCAAAGTGACTTTCAAAAAGAGAAAGCCTATTTTTTATCGCAGAAGATCAGTGCAACGCCAAAAGAAGAATAAAACATAAGCACTGGGATGCTAGTCACTGTTTTGGCATTATTAATTTGGGGATTTCACAGAATTATAAAGATGTTTTTCCTCCTCTTTAACATAACAGTGTCCTTTTTAAATCTAATACAACGAAATAGCTCTCTGAGCTGGTTGTTAAAATTCACACCATATAATTATGTCAGCTGAATATCTGGATACAAAGATTACTGCAGTAAAATAAAACAGTCAAGTGCACAAACAGATTGGGGAAAAAACACCCATGCACTTCAATTTATTTTCGTGTAGTGAAACACGACAAGTATTCTGAATTTTGAAAGCACTGATCATTCAGCCTCCGCAGGAACAAAAAGGAGCATTAGGTGCCTGGTGCCTATAAAAACCTGTCTGCAGCTTTATATATTTCAGCATTCACTGATTACCTGGGTCGAGGCCAGGAAGAAACTCATCCCAGAGCTCAGAGAACTATCAACAGACTATATGACTTTTATTTCCCTCTGGAGACACGGGGACTACCGAGGTTCCTGTTTCAGTGTAGGAATATTCCTGATTTTGCTGTCCTTTGCAGAGGCACCTACTACCCGAAGCAGCTCAGAAACCTCGCAAGTCACAGCGTTAAAGATTCAGAAAAGCATTAACACATGCATTTCTGTTTGAAACTACTTATCTATCCAGTGATGCCTTAAAAAAAAAAATAATCAATTTTTCAATTGAAAATTCAAGTTTTCAATATCAAAGTCCAGAGAGAGACGATAGAGCAGTGCCCTGGTTTCTGAAATGATTGCTCTAAGAGAGATCAGGACTGAACCATGCTGTCCTTTGAGCCATGAAAGACTGCCCATGGTTTGTCACAGCTCTCCTGCTCTGAACGACTTTCACGCCTTGAGTGATTGCTGCTTGGCTTGCAAAGGTCAGAGGAGAAAAACATAAGCTGGAAATCAATCACAGCCCAGAGTGACTTTGGCCGGGGCAGCCACATTCCAGCTGCTGTATCCGTGCACTTGAGGGCAAAATGCAGAGATCAAATAACTATAAAGTGGCAATGTTGACCTGGGATGAGACGGATGGAGATGCTTTCTATATGTCAACAGGGCAATACTGTGATGCTGCCCCAAAGACAGAGTAGGAAAAGATCACTTGGGTTTTCGAGCCTGGCACCCGTGTTTTTTTTTCAGGCACTTATTGCTTTTCCATCCTGCAGGTTTTCCTTGCCTCAGCCACAGGTGGAAGCACGGTCCTCCCCTAAGTGGCCAGTAAATCCCATCTGGCTCCTGGCACGACTCCAGTTTGTCTCTCATCTTTTTGCTGTGGTCTCATGAGGGAAGCAGACACTTCTCTCCCTGGAGTATAAGCTCCTCCATAGAGCTGTGGCTGTTGTGAATATTTTGTCTTTTTAATTAAGTTTTGGTTTTCTTTGCTTTTGGACTTGGGTTATTTATATTTTCCTCTGAAATCTAGTCCCCCAGAAAGGGAATTAATTATTTTCCTCTCCAGGCAAGGATCCATGCCCAGGACATGCTGTCCTGACTGACAGTCCTGAAGGGGTTAAACATGAGTGCCTGGGCTTAGTGTCACACGGGTTCCCAGACATTCCCTGTTGTAAATTTAATCTGTCTTTAGACAGGTGCCGCATCCCACGGGTGACTGGGATATACTGGGTTATATTTGTTTCTCCTGACCCTGCAGAAGCAGCAAGCCTCTTCCTGAGCAGCTCCTAACCTCACACCGAGCAGTGTTTTGTATCACTAAATCCCAGCACTGAGCAGGGATTGGGAGCATCCTAACAAAACCCTGAACAAGCAGCCTTGAGAGAGGGATGCCACTCTGAATTTGAGCTCAGGGTTAGCAAGCATCTCTCAGGAGTGGTTTGAGTAGGTTGGACAGAGAAGACAATAGCTTAAATTTCCTTCCATCATTTTTTTTCCCATGCCTTGTGTGTGCTTTAGTGTTAAGATGATTGGTTGTGGCTGTACAAAAGGCTCTAGAAAGTTAATCACTTGGTGGTTTGTTGCCATGAAGATGAATATATTACTTAAATGTCACTTCAGTTTTGGTTTGAGTCCTAACCAGGATTTCAGATGCTCTGTGCTGCTGCTCTGAACGGCAGCCTTCACCACCAGTGGTCCTGAATTCATTTGGAAGAATCTGATGCAATTTAACTGTAACAAAGTAGATTTCCAAAGTGAATGACACCATGTTTATTCTCCATAACCAGAGTTTCTTGAGTCAGCTCCGACCCAGGCTCATTGCTGTAGCATTCCGCTCCATGATCCAAGAGGTTCAGATAACACCAGTGTAGGAATATCTGCACCCTGGCTGTGGATGTGGCCTTTGGATATCCTCAGCCCAGGGTACCAAGACACAGATTTTAATAGCAGGTCTCTGCATAGCCACCTCAATCAGTCTTAGATGCCATAAACCTCAAAAGCACCCCACAAGTTAATGTGGGGAAGGCAGATTAAGTTTCTGGAGCCACTTCCCAAGTAGTTAACCTGAAGAACTCTTCCTTTAGTACCTCCTGTCTAAGCTACTCCCTAACATCTGGCAGACTTAAGCACTTCACCAAGTATTCATAACCCATCAGAGCATCCTCAGCCCACGGAGGAAGGTGGCAGATCTTTGACTTACCTTGGTCTGGAACGTACAGAAGACATGAGTCAGGAATGGGTGCTCCCAAGCTAAGGAGAGCACTCTCTTCTCCACCATTGTACATTCAACATCATCATCCATCAGCACCACATCCTTCTTCAGGGCTTTCACAGCGAAATACTGGTCTGTGCTCTTCAGCTCAGCGAGGAACACCTAGGGTGGAAACAGCTGCTCAGAAAGAGCATTGATCTCCTCTCAGAGCTGGTAACACAGCCATGTGAGGGTGGGAGCTGAGCTCTGGGGAATTCACTAGGGTAGACCTTAAAAACGCTGCTGTTTGACGCCCAGTTCTGCCATTACGACTTTGTAGACTTTGAGTTTGTTCCCCACACCCAGAATAGTTTTATGAAGCTGAACCCTGGGAAAGGATGAGAAGGTCTTGGCGACTACAAGAGCAGGGGCTACATGCCCATATTGAGGAGGACATGTCAGAAAGCCAAACACCTCTGATAACAGAAACCATCTTCATGCAAATGCTCATGAGATACATTTCCTGTTTGCTGACTTTAGATAAGAATACATAGAATATTGCTTTGTCAACATGTGAAATGCAAATGTCCTGCACCAGACCCTCAGCAGGTGTAAACTGATGCCCACCAGTAGTTAGACTGGTCTATATCAGATGTGACTTTCTCCCATTCCTCCCAGTTAGTGGGATACCTGAGCAGACAGGCTGGGTCCCCTGTGCTTCTGCAGGACTTCTCTGGGAAGAGCAAAACACATCCCAGAGGCGTTAGGACCTCTCTGTTTTTATGGGCAGGAAAATTCAGACACAAAGCAGCAGAGAAGGGTTTTCTAGAGACCACAGAGCAAAGAAGTTTCCACTGCAAAGCAGTGCCAGTCCTGATCTTTACGCTAACAGCCTGTCGACACTGATTCCCATAGACTGAATAAACACGTAAGATTCATCAAAGAGGTCTTTGAAGTTCTCTACCAGACACTATTTACTGAGTAAGCTCAGACATGTTTTAGCCCTAACAAAAGTTTTGTTTACCCTTTTGGCTACTGCTGCATTTCACTTTGTAGCACTAGACAGACAGTAGAGCCTGGAGCCTCCCTCTGTCTCTGCAGTGAAAGACCAGAAATGCCAACAGTGCTGATGCTGCAGGCACCCTTTGTACCTCCGTTTGTGCGGGGCACTGCTCTCCTGGGGAAACTGGGGACCGCAGGGTATTTGTGCCTTGAGCTGTGACTTCCAGGGTGCAGGTAGGCAATGTCAGACCTCCTGCAGAGGGGGCTTCCTCATGGGTTTGGACTTCAACCTCCCTGGTCCATGCAAAGCTGGAGAGAACCCTCCGGTACTGAGCTCTGCCCACCCTGTCCCCTCTAGGGGGAAGTGAATCTTGCTCCAAGCAAACAAGGGCACCAGGAGAAACACCTACACAGGAAACTTGTGGGTGATGTTTGTTGCAGAAGGGCATGAAATAGCCCATCCTCTCCACACCCACATAGTGCACTGCAGAGAGATGCAGATGTTTGAAGCTTGGAGAGCCCACATTAGCACAGGGGGCTGAATCTGCTTCCACGGGGGTATTGAGGACCTGACCAGACAAACACCTGAGCAACCTCATCTGATTAGAACTGTTTTAAGCAGCAGGTGGGATTAAATGACCTCCAGAGGTCACTTCCTTCCAATGTAAATGTTTCTATGATATCTATGCTCTTGAGTCCATGTTAGTCTGGGCTGTGGAGTTTGGAGTATTCTGGCTTAGCTCTAACCGTGATGCCTCAGCTCTGCTTCCCATGCAAAGTGTAAGACATGCCAAGTGTTTTCAAGTATGGAAAGCCAACACAGCAAATATTTCACCAGTTTAAGAATTGGCTGCAGCAATTGCTTCAGCTCACTTAGCAGGCAAAAAGCATCCCTTCTTTAAGGCACAGTTTCCACCTTGGAAAGATATGGGATCTGAGCAATGCAATACATAATAGTACTCATCCTCCTTATTGGCTGTGAAAATACAATGGTGAGTTCCTCTGAAACTGCTTCAGGCATCTCTGCGCTGGCACTGAATAACATGAGTCCCCTTCCAGGGGACATCTGCAAGAAGGAGGAACAATCCACAATTCATCAAGATTAATGAATCCACTGAAAACAGGTGGTTCTTGTTTCAAAAGCACTAATTCTTGGCTGTTGCAAAATTTGTTTTATGGTCCAGCACAGATCGGAGCTGGGAAAGAGCAGTTAGCGTTCCCAGCTGGGGACCTGCTGCTCTGGAGAGGGGACATGATCCACACTCAACTTTTCAGCTAATGCTTCCGCCTCCCTCCGAGCTTGCTCAGCTAAGTTGGCAGAAGTAGCTGCATGAAGGGGAACAGCACAGAGGTCTTTCCCACCAGCTCTCTGTGGATGCCCAAGCCCCATCAACCTGCACAGAAGGGAAAGTTACAGGTTTACTCAGCTGCTTTCTTGTGGGCAACCGTGAGACAGCAAACTAAAAGGGCAGAGGGAAGGGCAAGGAAGATCTTTGTCTCAGGTAAGGAGAAGACGAAGTTCAAGACTCAGTCATGCCAGAGCAAGGCATCTTGGAGGGCTTGGAGGCATTTTTTCCTAAGTGGCCTTCAAACCACATGCTATTTAGTGCCATAATAAGCAATACGCAGACCTATGCAGTGGCGTCTAGTCCCCTGATGCTTACCTTGCCAAAACTGCCCTTCCCCAGCATCTTGTGCAGGACAAAATCTTCGATGGTTAGTTTTAGCTGCACTTGGTGCTCTTCCTGCTCCTGGGACTGTCCTCCCAAGTCTGACTCTATTAGAGATTCCCCCTTTACTGTGCCCTCCACCGGAGTCTCCCAGGAGATGCCCTGTGGCTCTGCAACACACATCAAAGCATTCAAACAAACCCCTGGAAATGAGAAGAAAATCCCCAGAACACTTACAGGTATTGTGTTTAGAGTTTTAAAAGGGTATTTCAAATAAATGGAAATGTGGCGGCCACGTCTACTAAGTAGATTGGCTCTGCTCCCACATCGCTTTCTCTCTGGAGGAAAACTTACTCCAGCATAACTCCACCTTCTTCAGTGGCATTACTCCCACTTTACAAACTCCTTCATCTGTCTTTCTGTTTTATGGCAGCAAAACTTGGCCAAACCCTTCATTTCTGGCCACCTGTGTTCCTCATTCCTTCTTGCTGGTTGCTGGTATGACGAGGTCCCATTTTTTCGAGGCCTTTTCAAGACCCTTGGCAAAGCTAGCATGTGAAAATATGGGACAGCATTTTCATATTGGGTCCCTGCTCCAGATGCGAAGCTCTGATCAAGTACTCCAGCTGTCCTGGAGTGGAACTACTCATTTTTTTCACTACTCCATTCACTTGGATGTACATGAACTTCTAAGAATCTCATCCCTTACTGGATTTAACCCATGTGCTCAAGTGCATACTTTCTGTACCGTCCTAAATTGCTGAACAGCAAGAACACTACTCAGCAGACAAACAGACCCACAGGTCTGTAGGTCCAGTTTCTAGAATATTATCTCCACAGAGGGCACTGAGAAAGTGCATGATAGTGGGGCCTGAGCTTGAGCTTTATTTAGGGTTGGAGCTGAGGACCCACTGTTCCTTGCTAGGTTTAAGTTTTTTTTCCCCTTTCTGGTAGATGCATTTTAAAGCTTGTGGGAGGCAGAAAAGCATTGTGTCAGTGCCATCATAGGTCTGCTGCAGTTACAGCACAGTTCTTGGAGGAGTACCATGAACCATGAAGCCGGAGAGGTCCTGAAATGACCTTTTATGTGGGCCACATGGGTCTAATGAAAGATGATGTCATTTTTGCTCCTAATATCCAGAGTTCTGTGACTCAAGAACAAAGCAGAAAAACAAGAGATCTCCCCAGGAGACTGTAACTTTTGTTTTAGGCCACTGAGCCCCCAGTAGCTTTGTCCAAGGTCTGTTAATCAGTTCTTGTCCCATATCTCTCATTCATCCTCCTAAATATCTGCTCTTGTAGCACAGAGGGCTGTGACACCTAGATCAGCTCACAGGTGAATGCAGTGGGGATCTGTCAATGGTTTTCAAAGGTACTGGATGTCAACCCCCACTCAAAAATATGAAAGCAGAAAGAGAATTGGCCATGGTGATCAGAAGGACTCTTCATCTCCTGTTTAGAGCTTGGTTTCACGTTAAAGTTCTCATATTTTACAGTTTACGAGTCCCAAGAAGGGAATAAACACATCATTTCCAATGGAGGTATGAGGTGTGCTCAAGTACCAGGTCAGAAAGAGAGTTTAGGGGTCAGCTGAACGAGTGGTAGTTGGTGACTCGTGTCACCAGGGGTTGGGATGGCATGGGGGAAGTGCAAATGTACAGAAAGGAAAGGAACCAGGTTGAAATCAAGGGTCTCTGCCATGCCTAAGTTATGTGGCTGGGAAAAGTGGTTTATGTTCTGGGACAAGAAAGGGTATATCTTGCTCTAGGCTGGAAAAATGCATGAAAGATTCAATGGGTAATAAATTCCCCATCCTTGTCACGTTCACCTAACCATGTACAAATCAAAAAATTAACAAAGCCTGCTGTCCCACATCACTAGGGGAAACTACCTTTTCTTCCTGTTGTAGATGCTGGCAATGCCTGAAGTGGTGTTACCTCCTTCACAGGAACTGGGAAGCCAATTTCAAGAGGTCCATCCCTGGAGATCTGTTCAGTGTCACGCTGACAGCGAGCCTGGATTGCAGAAAACAGCAAATGACTTTTGAGCCAAATATCAAGTTCTGAGCTTATGGACATTGTGGCTTCTTGAGTGTGACTGTCACAGAAGCCAAGATCTAGAAGACACCCTTGCTTATGAGGAGAGCATCTCTGTACCCAATGTTTAGGGGTTTGGTAACCTAGAGGAACCCACAGCCTTCTGTGAGATGTGTGTGGGTGTTAACGGATCTTTGCACTGCCAACATAGAGATCCCCATTTTGTGCAGGGCCCTGAGTCCTTGGCTATCCACACAAAGGACATTTTAATTAACAACTTCTTCCCCAATAGTCCTCTTTGAAGAGAAATTGGAAATATACTAGAGGCTGGAACATGCTGCAGCCTCATCCCTGTACAGTGTCTGGATGTCACTCTGAAGAAGTCCTTGCACCAGGCTGTTGCAGAAGGTAGGATTTTGTCTGGATTTGAGGGTGATGAGACAAAAGCATGAAAGATATATCCTCTGAGGGCTACTGAACACTAAGACTCCACCTATGGCTCAAGAACTCTCAGATCTGTTTGGAATGAAACTCCTCAGAGGAGGGACTCTCACAAAGAGACCTATACCTTGGGGAGAGAATCTAGATACTACTGTTATATAAACGACACTATGAACACAGAAAATTGGACTAAAAGAAGGAAAAACAGCTTGTCACAAGCCCAAAATCATAAAAAAATTTAGAGATTCAAGCTCAAAATCAGGATCGTTAGGATACCTCTCAGCTCTTGTGTAACATCAGAGAGGGACAAAATCCACAGGTACCTAGTTTTCCATAATAAGGACATAAAACTCTGCACTTGGTACCCACAGTGCTCCACTCAATACCCTTACTTCTTGCACTGAAACAAACATCGAACAATTGATCCTCCTTTCTCCAGGTCACCTAAGGCTTAAGGTATTTACCTGCTGGGTGCTCTCTATCATTGCCAGAGCTTCAGCCATTAGTTTCTGGTTAACTCCACAAAGGTTTGCTACTTTTGTCTGGCACTTGTGATGGACATTCATGCCACATGCTGAAAGAAAGAACAAGAGGTGTCAGGACAACAAAGGATAGCTAGGTTGTGAAGGGTATGACATCAGGTTGGGCAGGAACATGTGGGGCTGTTGGCCAAGGACAGAGATCAGCCATGGAAACAGCTCAGAGCCTGGGCAAAATTTATGTCTGATGAGATGGGACTCAGGCCATGTTTTGGTTCTGTAGGGAGACAAAGTTTTTTTTATATCTTCTGCGCAAAATGTTGCATTTCCACATCCATCAGCCTTTGCAGCTACAGGTTACCAAAACTCTACAGCCTATCAGCTCAAAGATAAACCATAATCACAGAACAGGATCTCCACATTGGCATAGGATTGTAAAGATAGTGAAGTGTCTTGGGTCTGTCTGACAGTGGAAATAGAGCACGCAAGTTGAAACTAGGAGTGATATTGGAAGATCAGCCCTGTCACTGAGATGTTGTTTGGCTCTTTGAGAAGTGACTCTCCAGCCTTGTGGACCACATATCTTTCTGTAGACTGACAGTTGTCATCCTCCTTGAAGAACAATCCTCCTTGAAGGATGGTCTTCTTGACCACTCCTTCACTACCCCAAATGCCATATCATACCGGTCTTGTAGAGAAGAGTGATAAATGAGATTTGGCTCTTCAGACTGCAGTCCTCTAAAGTCAACTCCTACTCCTATGCTCAGCTCATGCCACATACGTCAGGAACTCACCATCACACTTCAGTCCTTGCCGCGCAAAGCCCCAGAGGAGCGTGCCACAGTGGTCACAGAAAGTTGGGCTCTTGTAGTTGTAGACTTTGAAGCGGTGAGGCATGTCAATCTTGAATCTCTCTTTACGGAGCTGCAAGAGAAAAGCTGTGTTGGCAATTCACTCTTCTGCACCTCAGCTCTGCATGGAAAACCAACCTTGTACTACAGAAGATGGGATGTCTTTTTATCCTTGGGCATGACCATCAAGAAGAAACTACCTATAACTATCATTCAGATATATGAAGCGAAATTTTGATACATAATAACTGCAATTCAGTGGGAACTGGGTAATTTAATCCCTGGGCTTGATTTATCTGACTGGAGAGCTGCTTGCATCTCAACTACGCACCTAGACTCCATCAATGCTCAGTGGAAAACAAGTGGTACTTCTAAAAATTATTCACCCCATCCTGAAATGGATGTTTACATTTGTTGTCATGAATCACTCCTTGGAAGAGCCTGTTTTGGTGTTTTTTTAGTACACAGGGAGTCAGAGGCGATGACAAAGTTGGATACATCTACCCTGGAGATGTCAGAAGGCAAGTGAGATGAATCTCATCTCTGAAGACTGTAAAAGGAGAACAGGAGCCAGGGTGGGACTGGAAGCAAACAGAAGCTGTGGGACACAATTTAGAAAAAAGGGAACAGTCTTATCAAGAGTTAAAGTTCCACTTTTTCCCACCAAAAAAAGAAGGTTTATTATAAACTGATACGAGGAAAATTAAATAAATAATAGTGGAGATGCTAGATCTTCCACGGACTGTTTGGAAATCTCAGATAACACAGAGTGGGATGTTAAAGTACTGCTCTGAAAATTCAATGTGATGTCCTGCCTAACACTGGGGGGTGAAGAATTTCCTCCAGTAAATCTCCATCTCATGTGCATGACTTCATACATCAGAAAAATGTCAGTCCTGATTCAGCAACTGCTTATTCAGCAGCTGCATTTGAGGAAATCACAAGTAGGAGGTAATGAAACCACTGGAAACATAAAAAACAAAGGGCACAGATCAAATCCCACAGCTTTTAGTTCAGTAGCATCTTTTGCTTTGTCAGAAGTTGTTTTACAGGAGAGATGTGAATGACACCCAAGTTTTTTAAAAGCAGCCAAATAATAATACGTACCATTGTTTCGTTGCTGTTGATTGCTGATCCTGTACACTTGGCTATTACTTTATCGATGCACTTCTTATGAATGGCAGCGTTACATTCTGAAAGAACAAATGTATTACCATGTTAATAAAAAAATGCCTTAAGAAAAGATCAAGTAAAAAGTGGTAGCAAAAAAAAAAATTCTTACGTCTGCATTGATAGCCTTGTTTATTCAGACCCCTGAAATAAACAGAGAAGTGGTTAATTCTGAATTTTCTGTAAGCCTTCACAGAAGAAAGGAAAGCAATATTTAAGAAAGAAACAGAATAAAAGCTTTGCTTTTTATCAGTCTTTTTGGAGCTTCTCTACTCTAAATATCTGTATTCAGTCTAACTGTGGTTTCACAGCATTTTCAGCACATATTCACATTCTGAGTTTCACAATATCTAAATAGCAAACTGGGCTGATGAGAAATGTCTGAGCATTTGGGAAAAGACAAACATATTTATAAAAAATAAAAGAAAAAACGAAGGGAAGTTGGAATTACAACTGCAAACCACATCCTTGAAGTGATGCAATAACTCTACGTGTAAGATACCAAGGGTACAGTCCTGCTGCCTTCACTGCCAGCAGGAGCACAGATAGTCACTGGAGAAGCAGAGCTGGTCCCTAGAGTTAAAAGGGGAAAATGCACAGATCCATTCTCATTTACCATACAAAGTCATGACAGACAGAGCAGAAGGTGGGTTGTGGAAAGAAGGTGGCTGTGAACTCGTGACACTTGACATTATGGATTTTCGCCTGTTTGATGGCTCCCCTGCGCTGGTGCAAGGAGAAAAAGCCTTCAGCCTCACAGTCAGCCAGGTCCTTTGCATCTAGGGGGAAAGGAAACAGAGGATTCATCAGGGTGCACTGTCGTGCTCAGGCACCTTGAGAAACTGCAGCTGCCAAAATACCAAGTGACTGAAACTGATGATTCACTCATGGGAATGAATATTTTTAAGAACCACCCTTTTCTGAAACCCACACAAGGCTTGTTTGGATGGTTTTTTATCTATTATTCCTACAGGGACACTAAAATGACTTTAAACTCTGGACTGTCAGCTTCCTTGAATATTCATAATGCTGCTTTTGAAATACAGACCAGCAGTTTCCCAAGGACAGATAATATGCAGCTAAACATAAAATTCTAACTTTGTGTAGCACTGAAGAACCATGCCTTAAAAAAGATAAAATTACATGAAAAATAATAATGATTTATGTATGTACCCAAAAGTACATGCATAAATACATATGTACATATATGTATGTGGGTATTTAACTGAATCCTTTATGTGTGCATGTACGTGTGTGAGCAAGCACGTATGTATATTCCCAGGATAATTTTTTTCTTGTTATTTTTCCACGCCAACAATTGCTTTGCTGTTTGCTGTGTCCATGCCATTTCTCACAGTTCACATTTAACCCTTTTAGAACAGCAAACAAACCAATTCTGACCCCACACACGTGCAGTTATATACGTGCTTGTGTCTACAAATCCAGATATGCACACAATATCTCAGTCTCTGTTTTGTTTTACTCATGCATTACACAGGTATTCTGTGGAAGCCGGCTCCCTGTGTGATCTGATGCTGATCTTCCTATTTGTAATACAAACACAACTTGCATTTTCTGTGCTTTGGCATCTCTGGTATCTCTGATACAAGGAGGCAACAATACTCTCTATTCAAGGTCGGAATGGATGAATATATCAGTATGGACATGCTATTAGCTGCTTTCAGTACTTCTGTGTTTCTATAAATAGAAGGTCCTTCTAGATACCTACACCTTAGAGCTTCACCCCACATCTGAGGGTGTGAGAATTTTGGTATCCAAGACAGGAGGGTAAGACTGAGCATTTAGATTGGAACCAATGTTCTTCAACAAAACAAAACGCATTTCACATGGACATTGAACTTGGCAGGTGGGACTTGGTTCCCAGTGAAGACACATAAAGGATGGGGTGGGACACCAGCGTAAATAATCTGCTGCCAGGTCCCTGGAGGTCTAGCTGGAGGAAGAAATGGAGCCCAGTGACAGCTCACCTTGCTGCAGAAACCTGCATTTGATCAGATGAATCACTCTCTAGGTTCTTTTCGTGTTTTGCCTAGATTGCTCTTGATATTAAAAGCCCAACTAACAAGTAGACTTAGGTGTTGTCACCTGTAAATTGTATCCCAACCTTTACATCTGCACTATAACACACACCATGGCACATGCTACATGCATACATACAAGCAGAATGATTTCAGAGGGAGCTGGCTCCTATGTGTCTATTCTGTCTTGAATAGTGTAACGACAAAATCTACCATTTTAGTGGTAAAATGGCCAAAAAATCTGCGTTGCAAATCACAGAGGAACAAGCAGTCTTCATCCCCACCATACAATCAAAATTGATTTTCTGGGCTGTTCGTTTCAAACTGCTATGATAGTTCCTATGAATAAATCAGTAATAACATGGGCACTGCTTTCAGTAAAGGCACCGTGTCTACCCCACATAACCAGAAATCACATCTATCAATTAACAAACAAAATCACTTGCCACTTATTTCCAGGAAGTATCTTGCATTCATCAGCATTCGCCCTTGAGGTTTCAGTTCTAGCTGGTTGAGATAAGTGAAAAACAACAACAAAAAAAAGACCAGTGCGATCATTAAACAGTAATTTAAAGAAGCAACAATCATTTCAGATGACTCAAAGTATCTTCTTTTCCCAGTGGGAACAGATGAATGCCAAAGGATGCTAATTTTTGGGTTGCTCCTACCCCTGTGGGGCAACAAGGCAGAGTAGTAGCATCTACAGAGGAGCCTAGATGACCTCCTATCAAAAATCACAGAAGCTGTAGGCAGGTTTTTACCAGCTCAGGACCAGCACTATCTATAAAGAAAACTTGTCATTCACAGTGGATCTTGCAAGGGGTAAGTGGGAGCACCCCTAAAAAAATCAGCCAGCTTCAGGCAGGTACTTAAAAGATGCTGAAATCTTTTAGAAACTTTGTTCTTCAAGTCTGACTTTCATTACAGTCAATGTGAGTGACTCTACAAGCTTGCTCAGGTGTTTTTTGGATCTTCCCACTGGATCTGGAAATTCCCACCTGTCTGAACCTTCAGCCTTTATAAATCTGGATCCACTTGCCTAGAAATAAGGAGACCTACATTCAAGAATTTCTTCAGCCTGAGAACCACAACTGTGCCTTCCCCACCCACCTCCAGCACAATCTGAGCAAGGTTACCTTTACCTTCCAGGTAAAGCAGTTCTCATGCACAGAAAAGTGAGAAAAATGTTATTTTCTCCCCTCATGACCCTTGCAGGATGGGATATCTTGGACCACCCTCCCTAGGTTATGACTTGTATTGGGGAGTGAGTGTAGAGAAGATCTCAGGAGCTGTTACTAGGATGGGACACAAAAGGACCAGGGTTTCCCAACCCCACTAGGTCTTGGGTCTGTTACCCTTGCTACAAGAAAGGAGAAACTCACTCCATGTGTCCCCTCTCCTCCTCGCCAGGTTACAACCTCCCATGGCTTTGAGATCCGGGGTTGAAATAATGTTGAGCAGAGCCTTTTGGTTTTCAATTCCATCCCTGAGTATCTCAATTCCTTCTAAGGTTTGTGTTAAACGTGCAAACCTCTATCAAATCTTGCTCTTAGGTCTGACCAAGGCCTTTTTTGACTTTTTACTCTCTGCTTAACTCAAGTAGCTTTGCCTGAGAACTAGCATGAGAAATAAAAAACAAAAAAAACCCCCAGGAAACCAGTTGATCTCCAAATGTCTTTCCACTTTATTGTTACTCATGGCGTGGCTGCTGTATACTACATGTTAAAAACTATTATCAAGAATATTCTTGCTTGGACTACGAGGGAATACAACCTTATATTTAGCATCCTTATGAAGACTGTTACTTCAAATTTACTCTACTGTAATTCCAGTGATTTTAAAGGAGTTCCTCTGGCATAACTCTCAAGTCAGGCAGCTGTGAATCAGGTACTTTATATTAGATTAAATTTTTAAAACTGTTTCCCCAGAGCACATAAAATAATTCACATTTAGCCACTCATATTACCATTTGTCCCCAACGGGTTTCCTAAACAAAGATTAATACTTGGGCACAGCTCACATTAACCAGAATCCCTGCTAACAGAAGGTGTATGTTTCAATATGACAGCAGCAGGTAATATAAATGTGCCATGCTCTTTTTTTTCTGATATGCATGGAAGTCTTTCCTTCAGGTCTTACCTAAGTAGGCTCAAAACATTATTCTTTGGATGGCAGCCAGTTCCTGCTGCCCTGCTGGTTACAGCCACAGACACAAGGCATTCCCCTACCCCAGAGCAGCTCCCCATCATGTCCTGCAAGAGGAGATAACGATGCTTACCCATATCTCTGTCTTCCCATTGTTCTTTTTGCACCTCTCCGCCAGCACCTTGAGTTCTACCGTGGTCTCTGAAACCATTTCGGCACTTTTGTCCTTGACAACGATGTGCATGACCCTGCCGTTGTTGATGTGGGCATCGAAAGTGCTGTTCCAGGGTGGGTACATGGTGGGCTTCTTCTGCACATACACTTGGCCATTTTCTGTCAAGCAGAAGTGGTTTGGATTGACTGGATTTGATTCTCATCTTCACCAAGGCCACCGCTCTACAGTTCATGAGACTCAGTAAATAACTGCGTGTTATTTACCCACTTTAAGGTCTCTCTCCTGGCAGGGTGTGTAATGGGTGTTGGAGTGTCTTAGGAGGTGACGGTGTGAAGTGAAACCCAGGGTGGGTTTCATTTCACTTTACTTTAGGTGTTTACAATGTGCATGCCCTGGTCTGAGCTGTCTGAACACTGGCTCCATTAAGAGCTAGTAAAGAGAATATAAATCAACGGAGTTTGGGTGTTTGACCAAATACAGATGTCTCCTTTAGAAAAGATAATTTCCACCCTTCACTCCATTAACTCTGTTGAGTAGATCTCAAATGCAGACTCCAACACCATAGATACTCACATCCAACCAGGTGAATCTCATCACATCCAACCAGGTGAATCTCATCACACCCAACCAGCTATAGGTATCATCTGTCCCAAGGCAATGCAAGATGAAACAGGTTTGCTTCAGTCCCCCCAAAAGCTGGGCACACTCTGTGATTAGGTTCAGCTGGAGCACATGTCCCGTCAGTTGCTACATCTCAGCTAACTCCAGGATGTTAAGACATAAAGTCTTGTAGACCTGCAACCACATCCACAGTGGTGTAGAGTTTTCAATCTAGCAAACTTTTCCTGCACTTCTTCCTCATGCATGAATTCCTCTTCCTTCAAAGCAGACACATCTTAAAATGGTGAAGGGTATCTACCTCTGAGGCTTAGCGTTAGCTCGCAGAGGGTTATCTCTAGTTAGTTCTCTCTGGAAAGAGTCTCAGCCAGCTTTATTTATTTCATACAGCTCATTCTATTTCACATAGCCCCATAAAAGGCCTGGATACTTACTCAAGGTAAATTCTATTTCATAGTTACCCTCTGCAAATTTTCAACCTATCAAACGCCAGAGATGGTGGAATAAGAGAATAAAAAGCAGTCGCATGAGCGACTTATTTCCAATAATCCCAACCTTTTCCTCATCCCACCCAGCTGGAAAACCACATGGAGCCAATAGCCTGGAATGTGACACG
>NW_010139870.1:0-10740 GCF_000699245.1 Pterocles gutturalis | reverse complement strand
CCTAGATATGAGAAGTAACTCAGGTTTGTTTCCTCTGCTCAGTTTTGGCCTATACAGGTGGAATTCAGGGATTTCTGAGGCTGTACCACACCTTCAGGATGGATGAAAATTGGTAAACAAGCTCCAAAGTTATTGGAGGCAGGAGAGAAGGAGAAAAAAGGAATCAGTGGCTCCTGATTGCATAATATGCATCTCAGGAAATGAGAGAACGTTTATTGCAGAGAAAAGAAATATCAGGGCTGTGAGATTATAACAAAAATCTCCCTTCACCACCCCGCACACTGGTTTCCTATGAAAGGAGAAACAGTTGCCAGAGCCTCTGATACAAACTATACTCACTGGATAGATTTAGGTTAAGAAAGCAGCTTCCTGGGGAGAGGCATACAGGATCCTGCAACCAACACTGACTTGCTGAAATTTCACTCCATGACCCAACACGTGGCTCTCACAAAGGAGTTTTGGGCTTGTTTCAATCACATAAACCTGATTCAAGCTGCAGTCTGCTCTGGCCATCAGCACTGGTCTGCATCGCAAAACTGAGCAGAGATCATTGCTTCAGTGCAAAATCACTCCTCACCCTTGTCCTGCCCAGTGCAGCTAAGTCTTATATTTAAATTCTATTTTCCCAAAGTTTAGGGCACCTCTAAGGTGAATCCACCTCTATCAGTTAAGTGATAGGGCTGACTTTTCACATACACAGATTTAGGCAATCATACACTGAGCTCATTGTCTGCAGGCTTAATTAATTCCCACCAAGCTTGTAAAAACAAATTCAACGCACTCTTTCAACAAAAGCAGACAAAATGAGATATATAAATGAGACAGAAACTTCCTGGCATCACAGAGAACAGAAATCTCAGTAAGGACCATTATTTCTTTGCTCCATCTTTAGTGAAACTCCATGGATGTGAAACACAGCACTTGTAAAACAAGTGTTTTGGTTTGCGTTGCACTCCAAGACATACGGCTTAAATAAACAACCCCTGGAATGTGAATGAACCAGCCAACATAAGGGATCAGACAGTCACCCCCAGTGCATCCCCGCTGACGTCGGTGGAATTCTGCCAGGGATTAAGCTAACCCTGGGTTCCTGAAAAATAAAACAGCATCTGTCTTTCCTGGGCAACAGCTTCCACTGTAGCTGGGAGCACTTCTCCTGGAGGCTTGCTGAGTTCAAACACGGAGAGGATCTTTCACGAAGCAAATGTCACCACAACAGGTGGTGAAATGGCACAGGGCCAGGTGGCTCGTGGAGGCAGAAGCCATTTTTAAAGGGCAGATTTTTTTATACCTCAGAGGCAATGATGTTCTCTGAAATGTTTTCTCACCAGTAATAAACTGCTGTAACACTTCTAACTGGAATTTTTTTTTGTTTCAATTTTTTTTTTTAATAACATACCAGGATCCTTTTTACAAATGAACAAGTGAAAAAAAAAAAAAGAAAAAAAAAAAAAAAGGCTGTCCAGTATCTTTCCTGAGCTTTTGAAATTTCTTAGGGTGTCCTTTTTGTGACATCCTTGTGCCCACAGATGATGTGCATTACTCCTTCACCCTTGGGGTCCTCTGTCCCAATGGCTTACTCATCATGGCTGGTCAACAAGGGACAGCCTTTGGCATGACCCCAAAGGCAGATTCAAACTCCCTTTTTGGGGAACTAAACACATCTGTCATCTACCAATGCTCTGTTTGCAAAAAAGAAGAACCCACCCATCCACACCCCCTGAAAAATATCCCACCTCTTGATGCTTTGCTAATGCTACAGGTGGTATGTATCCGATCCATAGTAAGGACATCTTTGAATCCCATTAGCATTGAATAGCAAGTGCTTTGTGAAACCAGGGAGCCAGAGAGCAAACTATGAGCAAAAAAATCACAAAGCAGGGATTTAGCTATTTCAAATTTCTCAGCTAATGTTTGTCCTTCCTGAGACCTTCATTGCCTTTTACCTTCTCTAAGCCTGCGTGAGCATGACAGCTCCTCGGGATGGCCATGTTGAGAGCACTTCTGGCATTTAGAGTTGGGCTCATCTCACCGAACATCAGACGTGTACCTCTGAGTGGACTGTCCAAACTGTCCTCGGAGTCTGTGGAGAACACTGGGCTTTTCTAGGGCGATTCATCAGACCCGTTATGGAAGTATTCCTCAAGATGAGATGAATCCCATCACGGAAATCCCTGTTTGTTTCCCTGGGCTATAATGCACGGGTAGCTGACTTGCTCAGACATCAATATTCTTGATGGAATTATAGGGGAGATGAATACCACCACGGCTTCATCTTGTCTTAGTCACTTTAGCCATCCACACCTTTAAACACCAGCCACCAGCAGCAGATGAACACCTCCCAAGGGTGACTCAGCCCACTGTAAGGGGGAAGTCTGAGATGAATCAATCTCAGGAGTTCCTGCTGCTATCACTGACACGATGAGGAGTCCCTCTGGCTGCCCCACCATGGTCTGAGCAGTCGCTAGACAAGTGCAATTACACCCCAGCAAACAGAAATCTTCCAATAGCAGGATGCAATTTTTCATATAATGGAGAAAAGTTCCCCCAAGCACACTTTTTTAAGCACACTTTTTTATTTCTTGGTGGTAGAGGTGTATTATTGTTATTATTATTATTATTATTACTACTACTACTTACTCTCAAGACCACAAAAATGATATCCCCTAGTTAGCACATTTGTGTTTGTTAGATGACAGAAAAAGCTTTCAGCTCTGTGTAAGACAAATAAGTATAGGTTTGTTCTCACCAAATTGATTTTATTCACTTTTGAACTGACAAACTTCAATTTGAGTTCTGGCTTTCAAAGGCCTCATTAAAGCAAACAGCCAAGCCCTGCACAGAGCTGAAATAGGACATATTTTCAGTAAAATGTGAGATTCAGGGTTATCTTGTCATGCACTATTTTCTTTCCTTTTGAATTTACCAGTCACCAAATCTTCTAGATTCATTTAAAGTATCATTTAAGCCAAGTTAAAGTTCAGTGTGATAAATGCTGACTCTTAAAAACAAACAAATAAATAAACAAACAATCAATCAAACAAAACCCCCCAGTGACACACTTCCTTATTTTAAAACTCTAAAGTTTACTTTTCTAAACTACTTTAACATCCTCAGGAGACTAGAGTCATGGGGATTCTCAAGGTATAAAAAAGGGTTTCTGAGCTGATTGAATTTTTTAAATAATCACAGCAGTCAAGTTAGGAATTTATCAAAGATTTAAGATAAATAATAGCCAACGTGAGGAATTCCCTAACATTCATCACGATTCTTGAAAAGCAGAACTGAAGAACTTTTCGTCCTCTCACTGGGACTATTTTCACGTATAAGACATACGTGAAACGTTTTCCTAATGAGGACTCATCAGTGTTGTTCAAATCAGGAGAAATGTGCAACAATCTATATATCCCAACACAGAAAACAGCTTAGCAGGAGGTTTCACTTTCAAACCTTTTACATAATACAGCAATTAGACAGACAAATTAACTGTCTCCAAAGACTGGGGCTGTTTGAGAGCTTTTGTTGTTGTTGTTTTTTTGTTTTTTTGTTTTTTTTTTAAATGGTGGAAGTTGCTGGACCTGTCAATTCCTGAAAAAAAAAGTGATAAATGAAGACAACCCTCTCAGGATATTTCTAGGACACTCAGATTTCACCTGTCTGGAGTCCCACTGACAAACCACTTTTATATGAGCAACTGCTCATACAAAAGTGAAACGGAATACAGCTCAGCTCATCTGCTCTGCCACATGCTGGGACCCGTAATTCAGCTGATAATAGCCTCAAATTGAAGACATGGATTTGTTGGGCACCATCTGAAAATCAGATTGTCTTGCAGACAATGCCAAACCCAAACTTGCACTGTGCTGAGACACAAAAAGCACTTCACAAACCCTTATAAAGATTTACAGTAAAGCACACATGTCTTATAAAAGCTCACATGCATATTTAACACCTCCTCACTTACCTGACTCCACAGCTTCTTTAACCATCACAGCACAGTAAGGGTTAATCACCTCCCCCTGGGATGGCAGGTAAGGGCCACTGTCATAGTTGGATAAACCAATACGCAGAAAGGGAGACATGACAAGTCCTGTGTCAAACAAAAGACAGGCGATATTTGGGAAGAGTCTAAAAATACCCTTGGTTTTAACCAGCCTCTTATCTCCGTCGCACAGGGGTACGCCGGCCGTTAGTTATCCATCCAACTAGAGACTCTCCGGCTTCCTCCACTGTCTAGCAAGACGATGGGCTGACCAAGCACTGCTCAACGTGTGACGGCTTAACCGCTCAGCTGAACTCATCGCAGGGCTGGGAAAACCTGCAACAGCAGCTTTGAGTACTAGTGACCTGATGCCAGCCGTCAGGAACAAGAACGACAATACACAGAAGCCAAATCGGGACTTTCTTGGCTGGAATAACCTCTGCTGTAATTTATGTTGAGTCACGCATTCAAGAACCCGAATGCTGTGAGAATAGAAAGAGTTTCAGGAATACAAGGCTGTTGGAAGCCTTCAAGCTGAACATGAAACTGTGAAATAACTGAGGGCTATTTATATACAACATGGAAATGGTCTCGAGCATTCAGCTGCCTGGGTGCTGACCCAGATTCACAGGCAAAGCCATAAAGAGAAAATTCAGTTCATATGAACCACACTGTGTAGAGAGTGGACCAAAAAAAAAGGATCCCGGTATAATTTTAAGCAGCTGAAAACAGAAACATACAAAAGGAAGAAGCCAGGAAACAGAGGAAAGCCTTTGGGTTGGTCTTCTCTATAGGCTCTTTCAGACCTTCCAGAGAGAAGTTTTAGTGAAGCCAGAAATTATTAACTGCTGTAGCTGGTGCCCATCATTGTGCCATCTGGGCCCAAGGACTGGGATTCACCACCCAACTTTTGTGTCAACTTCTGAGCTCGCCATTCCTGGCTCCCTGTCTAGTCAGTGGGAAGCAAGAACCACTCTGAACTCAGCTGCAGATGTCCATGTCTTGGACCACCAAAGCTAACAGACATGAGTCCTATCACCACCTGATACCTGTCAAATACATTGACAACAATATATTCTTCAACTACAGCAGCAAAAAGTTGGATGACTTGTGGGGTGGGATGCAGTCCATGTCTCTTCTCCTTTTTACACATAAAATGCTCTATCCCAAGGACAGCTTGTCCAGCCTCACACAGAATTAATTGCTGGGAATGGCATTTTCTTACCTGTAACCAGTATTTCCTGACAGAGAATTTCAGTCTCTGGCAAGAGGGGCTTCTCTTTTCATCACAGTTGTGGACAACATGGAAAGGATTTTCTCAGCTGGAAGAATTAGAATAACTGCTCCTCTGGCCGGGCTGACTTTAAAACTTGGACTCTCTGTTGAAGGAGAGAGGAGGCAAGACCATCAACGAGAGAGGACAACTTGAGAAACCAAGATGTAGTCCCCTGCTTGAGTGTCTTCTCTCTTACCCAGCAGTGTGGAGCGATGAGTTTCCATCAGCCCCCCGTTCAAAAGTCTGGGGCGACCATAAAAGTCAGAAAAACTTTCTGTTAGTGCATGGCCTGGTCTCAATGGGTTGTTGTTTTGCTCGTGTCTTGGATATGGTGAGATCTTCTTCTTCTTCTTCCTGTTTTATAAAATGGAGACAAACAGGTACAGTTAGCACTGGGACCGAAACACCAGCTATTCTGGACTGAATGTTCACAAGTGCTGAGCACTCAGACTGCAACACTTTTTGACATTTTTGCAAACAGATGGCCCATGCAACCAACTGCAGCTCTTCTCTGATAGAGTTTTCAGTATGGGAGGCTTCCCAGGAGGTTTCCCTGAACTCATTACCCTACGTAAGGCCAATCTATACAATGGGCAGCACAGGAAGACTCTCTTTCCCATTTGAGCTCCTGGGAAGGTTAGCTAACAACTGTGCCGAATTTTCAGAAAAACAGCAAGAACTCAAAAACCCTCTCGGACAGTGTGCTTAAAAGAGAAGAAAACCATCAGGTTTCTGGGGAAGACAGGAGAGGACAGAAAGAGAGAAAAAACCCTCTGTGATCCATGTCTCCTGTGTATCTCTAGGAACGCACAGATCATTGGCCACCAGCAGCCATCAGACCTCCCCTGAAGACTGTTCAAGGACCTCTGCATGTGGCATTGCCTTCCACTGGGAAAACATCAGCACTTCTGCAGTTCTACAGAAGTCAGTGGGAAAGGCAAAGCTGGATGCAGGAGTTTAGGACAATCCTATTCTCTGGGTGAGAGCAGCGTCCCTCTGAAGGCCATTTCGGACACATGATAGCCAAGTGCCTGATTAACCTGCTGTGGAAAGCCACTTGCACTTAGACATTCAAGCACAGGTAGCTCTGTGAAGAGGGGAATTTGTGGCACTGCACAATAGTACAATGAATAATTTATGAGTGGTCAGTGGCACAAAAAAGGCTAAAATTTCTTCCTGGACTGACAGAAACAGAGATATCTGATCCAATTAGGTAGGAAAAAATATCTTTAAGAGGAAGAAATATAAGTATGTATATTTCCCCTCTCTGTTCAGTGCAATTATTTAGCCATTTCCTTTGTTTAAAAAAAAAAGCTTATTTAGTCTAAAGACAAAAGGAAAAACCAATCAAAGGATCTCTGTCAGCAGAAGGGAAATCCAAGTAGTTGCATGCTGTGTCTGTGCAATGTAGCATCAGTACAGAAAGCTAACAAGACCCAAAGACTAAGGCCAAGAGTCAAAACATCTGCATCAGGCCCCTTTGTGTGAAAGCAGATGTGTTCTCTCTGCCTCTACTCTACCCATGCTTCTGGTGACTGCTGGTCAAGAGATGGTGTGTCCTCTTCCAAATTCCCAGTTCCCATACCTTTGGCTTTAAGAGCGTGGCATTCATCATATTTCAATAAAATCAATGTAGTTACTACAACATCATTAAAATTGTGAAAGCATCTTGTCCTGATAAATATTAATGTCACTGCTCCAGACATCACTGGTTTGATGTGATACCTGTTCAGATCTGTGGATCTGCTCCCTAAACAGTGCCATTTAATACTAAGAAAAACTAAGCCGCAGTGAGATACTCCATTTTGGCTCTGTGCAATCAAGCACTTTGTGAACAGGTTTCCCAGAGAGGCTGTGGAGTCTCCATCCTTGGAAATATTCAAAAGCCATCTGGATGTGGTCCTGGACAACCGGGTCCACGTGGCCCTGCTTGAGCAGGAGGGTTGGACAAGATGACCTCCAGAGGTACCTTCCAAGCTCAGCCAGCCTGTGATGCTGTGAAAACATGGGTGGCACAGATCTAATATAATCCTAGATACCTACAACACCGGTGTCTCCATGTGAGGCAGTTACCTGGGCTCCTGAGAGAGCAACAGAGAGAAATGGCACCCTCAGACCATGAGCTGGACCCATTTTAGACCCTTCTGTTAGCACACGATGAATCCATTTCCTTTGAGAGCAAAGGGGAATACCTGGGGATGATCTGTTCACACGGAGAACCTCCCCTGTAGAGACCAGATTCCCCAAGCTGCTAGAAGAATTATGATGGGACTTCACATGAACTAATCTATTGCATGAGATGTTCTGTAGCCACCAGCAAAGAGGAGAGAATTTTCCACCCAGCTGCAAAGCTTGTGGGTTTGGCACACCTAGTTTTCGCACTAGCAAACCAACAGCTGCCCATATAAACCTTGCAAAGGCAGGCTAAAAGCTATCTAAAATCAGAGGTTACTGTTCTACCAGCCTTGTGTGAGCACTCTGCCTTGGGGTGAATTTCTTCACCTTGTCCAATAAATCAGACAGATAACTGGTTTCCTGCTTCTCTCTCACTATCTTTCCTGAAACCACCTTGGCTTTGGCCCAAACATCTGTTTTTCCAGCATTTGCCACTACAAGACTGCTACTTGGCTCAAATCCACAGCTGTAAACAATTAAGGAACAACACAACTCAGCTCTGGCAATGGCTCACTGTAATAGCAGCAGTTTAATTTAACACTAGAAGCAGCTGCAATGGATATGGAGAGTGTCTGCTTAATTTCCCAGTGGAAGGGATAGTACAAGGCATCTGAAAACTGAGGATGAAATGCATCTTTCCATAAAGGGCCACCTGAAACCTCTCCTCCAATAAAACCCAAATACGATGTAATCGGGGTTCAGCAACACTGCCCCCTGCTTTGCAGGCACAGGGGAGCTTCACCCACTCCAGAGAATAATGCAACATACGGAAATAATTCCCGGATGATATTAGGAAGTAATAAACTCCTTAATATCCTTAACCAATTGTGGCTAGAGAGAGAGAGGAAGAAATGAGCCCCTGCTCTGAGTCAGCGGAAGAACTGTGTTGAAGACAGCTGCCTTTAGTGGGATTTATGCTTTTGGGTTTGGATGAATGAAAACGGACGCATGCACAATGCCGTGAAGATGGCAGTTTACTGAATCAGGGCCAACTGAGACGGGAGGAGAAGTATTTCTGGATTTGTGATGCTGCTTTCCTAATGTCACCACACCCTCATTTTCTAGAGGTTAGAGGGAATATTTCCAGCTCTTTCCCTTTTTTGAGGCAGAACTGCGTGCCAAATGAGTTCATAATCTGAGGATCAGCATCACCAAGAAGGAAAGGAACCAGGAGGTAGGGCTGAAGGGTATGAACTTTCCTTCACCTGCCTGAAAGGCACCTCCAAAAAGGCAGGTCCTGACCCTGCAAATACCTGTTTGTGTAGCTGGTGGAGATCTTCACATGAGCATAACATCACACACCCCAGGGTCTTCCTGCAGATTTCAAGGGCAACACTGAATGCCAACAGCAATGGCTGGGGTCCCTATCTCTGCCTCCTGATGACCTCCATCCCACAGACCATACAGTAGGGAACAGGGATCTAAATAACTCTCCAGTAACTTTTATTTTGGGTGCTGATAGCACCTGTTATTTCAACGGAGATCTAACCAGCCTGTTCATAAAGGAGGATGTTCAGAAACCTCCTGGGTGCCACCCAATGTTTCTCACATTTTCCTTTTACAAGGGTGTGGATCAGAGGAGGAGGAGGAAAAGGAGGGAAATTTGCACAGCTGCTTAATTTTCCCTCTCTCCCATAGTCAGTCAGCCCCATCTGAGGCATTTTGTAAAGGCAGTGGAGGGAGAGGGCAAGGAAAGTATCTGATGGGATTGGTACAATACCAGACTCCCTGCAACTAAAGAGCCTTCCAGTACTTCATGGAATGACTTGATTTCAAAACATAGGTGTTGCTCTCCATGCAAACCCTTCCCTGTCGCTTGCAGACACAGCAGAGCCCGGCAAAGCATTTCTTCTGTCATGTGGAAATCAGGCTTGCAGACTTTTCTGGGCCCTAGGGCAGGCACAGGAATGGGTATTTCTCTTTAAAAGTCTCTGGGCCATCTTGTGATGCTGTGTTTAGAGCAAGCTGCATGTGTCAGTAACAGGACCTCGTGTCTTATAAATAGGCTACAACCACGGCCGTTTGGACTCTGCTAAATTCACGTGGCTTCTTCCTGTTGCATTTGTTGTGCACAAGACAAGACTGGAGCCTCAGGTCTATTTTCAGATCTTGTGCGTGATTTAGCTACAGTGGTGTTAGTGCAGGTGAACAGATTTGTGGCTATGAAAGGGTTGGTATTTGTCCTACTGGGGGAACTGCAGAAAATTGCTGCTGGGAATGCCAGTGGTCATTGCACAGAAACATAGAATCATAGCATCAGAGAATAGAATCATAGATGGTTTGGGTTGGAAGGGACCTTAAAGATTGTCTAGTTCCAACCCCCTGCCATGGGCAGGGACACCTCCCACTAGCCCAGGTTGCTCAAAGCCTCATCCAGCCTGGCCTTGAACCCCTCCAGGGATGGGGCATCCACAGCTTCTCTGGGTGACCTGGGCCACTGCCTCACCACCCTCACAGGAAAAAACTTCATACATCCACAGACTCTTGTATGGAATCTACAACCATGCCAGCAGATACATGTATAGTTGTGTCTTAAAAATAGGCAATGTGTGCTTTGCTATCCTTAGGTCTCTGTGTAACAAATTTTTAACCTGACCTGAATGTTGTCTATGTCCAAAGACATGGTTCAGCTTTCCACCCAATCTCACACTGCAGGTTCCCAGCCCCTTCCAGCACAGCCTGGTGTCTGCCTGGTGGCTTGGGATCAGTGTACAGACTTCTCTAAAAGCAACCTTTCTTCTTTCATTTGCTTAACAAATGACTTTGCAGCTCCATTCACTCCCTGATCGGACTGACCCAGCATGGACATGGGGGCCTGCACTAAGCAGCAATGATGACATGGGGGATGGTATGCAGCAACTGCATTTTGGTTGGGATAAAGGGACTGAGAAATTGTGGTCTCGCTGTCAGTGAAGAGATTAAGTGTGAATTCCAATGAATATACACAGACAACTACAGTGCACAGTAGGAGCTGTCACCCCAGCTCCTGTCATACAATCACAGAATCATTAAGGTCGGAAAAGACCTCAAGGATCATCAAGTCCAACCGTCAACCCACACCACCTAACTCACTAAACCCTGTTGCTAAGCACCACATCTACACGTTTCTTGAACCCCTCCAGGGATGGTGACTCCACCGTCACACACAGTAAAGAGAAAGAAGTACTTGTAGGGGTGTATCATCCCATTTTAAAGAAGGTATTTAAAACAGGTAGAGCCAATCTCATCCTGGAATCACTATTTCCCCACTATGATTATGTCTAGCCTAAAGATGCCCAAAATTGGGTAAGTCACAGAATCACAGAAT
>NW_010139869.1:0-28419 GCF_000699245.1 Pterocles gutturalis | reverse complement strand
CCAACCCGGGTCATTCTATGATTCTATGGATAAAGCAGAGACATGTATTTGTAAGCAGACTTCTGTCTTATGTCACAAGGGTAATGTGAAGCAAAAAACCGCATTCAAGTCTAGTTTTAAGTGGCATAACTGTCACTATGTAGATGAAATTGCAATGTGGCAAATACTAATAAATTAGTGTTTGTGTTGAAATACAGTAATGTTATTTTGAAATAAACATTGGTATGAAACTGAAATACTGTAAATATTTGGACTTTTGGACCATATAATGGTCCAAAATGAAATAGTCATGGTCCCCATGAAATGGCAGGTGGGTACTTTTTTTTTTTTTTTCCAGGGATAAGGGGTTGGTTGGGGCAAATCTTCTGTCCCTAATAGCTGCTTATTGAAATCTTAGCACTATTTAGGTCTCTTAACTGTGCACTTCAGAAAACTAGAGCATGGAGAGGTGAAGGAATAGTTTCTGTTCTGAAAGCTTATGTTTCAGGAAGGGTTCTACCTTTCTTTATATGCTGCAGGGAAGACATGTCATCCAGAGGGATCTTGATATGCTTGAGGAGTGGGCCCATCTGAACATCATAAGGTTCAACAAGGCCAAGTGCAAGGTCCTGCACCTGGCTCGGGGCAATCCCTAGTATCAGTACAGACTGGGGGAATAATAGATTGAGAGTAGCCCTGACAAGATAGACTTGGGGACACTGGTGGATGAAGATTTGGATGTGAGCCAGAAACAGGCACTCACAGGCCTGAAAGCCAACCAGATCCTGGCCTCTGCATATAAAGAAGTATGGCCAGCAGGTCAAGGGAGGTGATTCTTCCCCTCTCGTGAGACCCCACCTGGAGTACTGCATCCAGCTCTGGAGTCACCTTTAAAAGACAGACATGGAGCTGTTAGAGCAGGTCCAGAGGAGGGCCACAAAAAGTGGTCAGAGGGCTGGAACACCTCTTCTGTGAAGCAAGACTGAGAGAGCTGTGGTTGTTTAGCCTGGACAAGAGAAGTCTCCAGGGACACCTTATTGCGGCCTTTCAGCATATGAAAGGAGCTTATAAGAAAGACAGAGAAAGACTTTATCAGGGACTGTGGTGACAGGACAAGGGGCAATGGTTTTAAACTGGAAGAGTGTAAGTTTAGATTGGACATAAGGAAGAAACTTTTTACAGTGAGGGTGGTGAAACACTGGAACAGGTTGCCCAGGGAAGCTGCGGACGCCCCATTCCTGGAGGTGTTCAAGGCCAGGCTGGATGAGGCTTTGCGCAACCTGGTCTAGTGGAAGATGTCCCAGCCCACAGTGTGTGGAATGAGATGGTCTTTAGAGATCCCTTCTGACCCAAACTATTCCATGATTCTTTTAAGGGTTGGGTGTGTTTTTTCTGTGCAGGGCAAATGTTGTGTCTTATGCAGCTCTGACAGCAGTGTTTTGGCAGCTACCACTAATTCCTGTGCTTCCTTCTACAGTTATAAATTCTGGTTGCCCGCTGTCTTCTGTATTAGTGCCTTGCTGCTGCCAGTATGGGAGCCAAGCATAAGCACCCTGCAGCTCACAACAGAGCTGAAGTCACAAATTGACAATTCCCATCCTCTCTGTCTTTGTATTTTACTAGTGATAAAAATGCAGTTACGGATGTTCTAGCCAGTTATGTTTGCTACAGCTGGGGATACAAGTGAGGAAGATCTTACACACTTCAGTGTCTTAACTGCTCACCGTTGAAATCATCTTTCTCTCTTGTCTGGCATTTCATATGTATGTGTTCATACTTTTGCAGGCGTTTTTGAAATTGATATGGTAAACAGTTGTAGTAGACTACTTACATAACCTGAAGACTCTTTGGGGGAAGTTTCTGTAGCTCTTGCCTACTTGACATTTTAATATGGCAGTTTAATATTTTACCTTAAAGATGTAATCTTACCTTTTCAGTCAGAGATGGAGAAGCCTAGAGGAAGGAAGAAAGCAGCTATCACAGATTCAGAAGAGAAACTAAGCATAGATGACCTGAATAAACTGGGTCAAGAGCAGAAACTTAGAGGTAGTCAAAGAGGAAGGAAGAGACCTGCAGTTGTTTCAGAATCTGATGAAACACAATGGCAAGAGGAAAAAAGGCTAAAAGAAGATGTAATAGAAAGTGAGGATGAACAGAATAGTCCACCAAAGAAAGGGAGAAGAGGACGGCCTCCCAAAGCAAATAATGGGGGAACACCAAAGGAAGAACCAGCAGCAAAGTCATCAAAAAGGAGCAAGAAAAAACAACCGCCAGCAGCAGTAGCAGAAGAGGAGGAAGAAGAGGAAGAAAGGCAAACTGAAAACATTGAACAAAGACCAAAAGGCAGGCAAAATAGGACAGCGAAAAGAACACAGCAGAGGTAAGTCTGTCTCCTTGTAAACTGCATCTTTTTTATCCTTGGACATTAGTTATAATTTCATACTTTGCAATTTGGGTCTTCCTCAAAACAGAGCAGAACCATCTGAAACTAGTACAGTTGAATCAGCACAGTCTACGCCACAGAAAGGACGAGGAAGGCCATCAAAAACACCACCATCACAGCAAAAAAAAGTGTAAGTGGTGAATATTTTCTAAATTTGTGTTTAGTGAAAATTAAAAATGTGCCTCTGTGCCCCAAAACAATCACTTATTGAAAATATTTCAGAATACTTAAATTGACAGTTTAGAAAATAAATTATGGTTGTTATTTCTAATATGTTTTCCCTAGCTGCTTCTCCTAGTGCGTCTCAAACCAGAGCAAGAGGCTACAAGTAAGTTTAATGTACTCAGCATATATGTAGCTGTGCTCTTGTAGGAGAAAAGTCAATCAAGCACACGAAGGCCTTGAAGACAGGGCTTTATTAGGACTTCAAGGAGTGAAAAGTGCTCCCATTTGTTTTGGAGAGGGAGGAAGAATCAAATTGTTACTGTGGTGAAACAGTATTGTGGAGAATTAAGTTTATTCTGATTCTCCTTAAATTAATGTTCACTTACTTTCTCATTTGTGGCCTTCTTACTGTCCACTTGAATCATTTCCAAATGAATAAAATGTGCTACGTTCTATGAAGGATAGTAGCTCTTGAAAATTCTGAGACTTAAGCTCCAAAATGAAGGTAAACTCTGTGGCTAGCTTCATTTTTTTGTGCTTACTGTAGGAAACTACAGGTATTTCTACCTTTTTCTGTACATGTATACACAATATATGTAAAGCAGAGGTGTACAAGTGGACAGGTTTTATTTGCCCAGTGGTATCAAACTGCAGCTGATGGAACAGATTTGCAAGATATTTTTCCACAACCTGATGATAAATTCCTTAGGGCACTACTTATGGACTTCTTCAGCCTGGCATTTTGTATTACTCTGATATTTTTCTAGCTTCTGGGTTAGTTACCCTCATGTTGATCTTCCTCTGGCAGTTCAACGTACCAATTTGCCTGTCCCTGGAGATCTTCCATACTGGAGATCTTTGCCTGAACAAGCTTGTACCCTCACTTCAACTTCCAGTTTCACACCAGATTGCATATTCTGGCATTTTGCATGCAAAATATCCCAACCTTTCAGGTGTTCTGACCTACCTCAAGCCAGACCTCTCCTGCTCCTTTACTCTGTAACCAGAAACACAGTTCCCAACTCTGTCTTGGTTACTACAGAAGTCACTGCTACATGTGCAGTGGAACAAGAATTGGAAACTGATACTGCTGAGACATGCCAGCAAATTCTTGTTGGGTCATGTGCTATGTGACATTTGTCAAAGATGCCCTTTATTAAATGCTTAAGTAGCTTCTGATTTACTTCTTGGTGAAATCAGTGAATTCGGGGAGTTGCTTTACCCCATTGTAAACAGATAGTAAACTATATCAGTACACATGATGAGTAACAGGCATAGCTGAGGCACAGTGGCTCATTCATGTGTACGCACATTGTTCCTGGCATGAGGAGCCCAAGTAAGTTGTTTCAGGGTTCACAGTTGTTGGTTCTATTCTAGATTTCATGAAAAAAATTTGGTGTATTTTTTGTTTTTTGTTATCAGACCACCCACATGTCTCGTGTTCTTTTTCCAAATCTGCAAGAAAAATATGAGATCACAGTAATTCCTTAGTCTTCAAAGTTAATTGTTGTCAGACCTTTTTCCAGTTTCTGCATACATATCTACATCAGTTTTAACAGAAGGGAGCTGATAGACTGAGCAGCACTGTGTATCACAAGATAAAATATATTTAATCCAAATACTTAGTTTTCTTTTTTTTTTTTTTTCCGTTTCTTGAACACCTCCAGGGATGGTGACTCCACCACTTCCCTGGGCAGCCTGTTCCAATGCCTGATCACTCTTTCAGTGAAGAAATTTTTTCTAATATCTAGCCTAAACCTCCCCTGGTGCAACTGGAGGCCATTTCCACTTGTCCTATCACTTGTTACTTTAGAGAAGAGGCCAGTACCCACCTCACTACAACCTCCATTCTGATAGCTAATTGGGTTACCAATTAGCACATGTGAACTGGCTTATTTCTGTAATATGTGAAAAGATGAACTGAGTTTGTGAATAATTCTTCTGTTTCCTTGTTAATTCTGTTGCTTCTGTCAGTCACGGAAGGCTTGAGTTAGGCTAATTTGTACTGTTTCTCAAAGGATGTCATGTTGGTTCATTGGTGCTGAAACCTCCACTATACCATAATTACTATATACAATTCAGATATTTTATTTCGTACAGATTTTATTGTAGTTCTCAGGACTGAAAATTCCCACCACATGTGGTTTGGCACTGTCAGAGGACAGTTGTTTTGGATCTGTATGCCTCCACTGGGGACTGAAGTGTGTATGTTGTCTGCCTGGAGCAGAGTTTCTGGTTTAATTTCATCCAAAAAGTCACCTAGTTTAGATGCACCAAGACAGCTTCATGAATCAAACCAAAGTGCAGTAAGCAGGATGATTCGGTAAATTGATTCTGAACTGTGCTAATGATCCAGACCAAAATGGTAATGTAGGTGCAGCTGTGTATTTTTGGATACATATCTAGCTGGCCTTTTTTTTTTTTTTTTTTTTAAGGTGTGTGGGAGCCTAGTTCTCATCTTAAGCAAATGGGTGATTTTTGCTTGTGGTTCAGCTCACATGACTAATGAAGACAATTTAAGATATTGTTGACTGATTGTTCTTGATTATCCTGATTAAGGTATTGTTATCCTGATTAATCCTAGCTCTTGGAATGAGCTAGCTTGGAAGATTTGCATTTAGGTTCATTATAGTCTTAATTTCATAAATAGAGATATGGGTTCTTATAGGTCTGTAAAAATGTAGATGCAGTTATTCAAATTTTGTTGTGTATAAACTCCTATAGAAGTAGAGTACATCTATTCACGGAATTGAATAGAAGGAAAAGAAAAAAAAGTATGTAGTCTCTGGCTGTTTGACTTTTCCTGGTCACTGGTTACAGTTGTGTCAGACTTCTTTGGCCTGTCTTCTGGCACCGAAGACAAAAATCTGTCTTGTCTACAGATGCAAAAAAATGTTCAAATTTGTACTCCTAGCCCTCTATTCTGGAAGAATTTGGTTTTCAAATGCTGTTGTCCAGCCACCACTACTTCTATTCCGTGTATGGATGAACTGGATAGGTATATAAGGTAGAAGTTTTATATAACATGGCATTTTAAGGCTGCTGTTCTTGTAAAGTAGAATCTTTGCTCTCATACAGTTTTTACATGTGCAGACCCATATACTCTGATCTTTTTTTTCTTTGTAGCCGTGCGGGACGTTCAAAACAAGCAGCAAGTAAAGAGAATGAATCTAGTGAAGAGATGGATGTATTTCAGAGTAGTTCACCTGTCAGTGATGACATTCCCCAGGAGGAAGTAATGGAAGAAGAGGAAGTTTCCACAATCAATGTAAGAAAAATGCGTGAAATTTTCTTCCTGAGTCTTTGTGGTGTCCTCTATGTGTTTTCTTGTTCAGAGAATTACTTCTCCTGCTCTTAGGACTTAACCTTCCTCCTTTAAAATGAATGAGCTGGTTATCAACTGCCACTGTTGTGTAGTAGCACTGCACTGTAGTTTCCCAGAGAAGCTGATTTTCTTAGAAAATGTCAGGTTTTGACAAGCATTATAGAATTTTCTGTATGGCTTTTATTATCTGTGCTCGAGTTGCGTAGTACCTCCTGTGAATTATTTTCCAGGAACTCATGCCTATTCTTCTCAGCTAGGTTATAATAGTGAATAATGTTTCTTTATACAAAAAAAGAACACAAAATGAATAGTGCTGGAAAATAAGTATGGAATCTTGGAGCAGAATCTTAAACCATTGTCTTCCTTTTACCAGCATATGCAAATACATTAAAATAAGTTTATTTTCAAATTTTTTTCATACAAATAGGTTAGTAACATTAGTAGTAATACCAAAAATGTAAGTGTAAATGCCTTCACACTTGTGGACACATCTGATGATTGAGTGTATGAAAACTCTGAAAAAGGAAACTAGACTATTTTTGAATACTAGAAGGACGCAGGCTCAGTAACATCAAACCAAGTTATGTCCTGTCTGTTGACTGAGAGTTGTACTGGTGATAAAATGAGTAATGAATGACACTGTGTGCAGTTTCTCAGACATTATCATGAGACTAAGCATTTTTTCCATTATAAAATATATTTATTCTTGAATTTTTCAAAACTTTTCAGTAAAAACATTTAAAATACTTTTTCTCCAAACAGGTCCGTCGCAGAACTTCGAAAAGGGAAAGGCGATGAATGAGCATGTAGTTAACAGCCTTCCAGGTGAAAGCTTTGAAGAATGCTTTTAATATAAAGCTTGAGACTGAATGAAGCTGCTAGTGCACAAATGGGGTTGCTGAAAAAAAGACGAAACCTGTTTTACTTTTACTGCCCCTGCATTTGCAGTCCCCAGGTCACAAGCTTTAGCCACACACATGTTGATATCATTAACTGTGGATTTTTGTGAAGTGTAATGTGCGCTGGCTTTGTAGACATATGAACTAAAGAAGAAAACTGTAAATAGTTCTTTTTTTTAATGTTTCTGACTTCTAAAGTGCTTGTATAGCTTTTATCCGCGGCTTTAAACTGACAGTACCCTACTGTTTATTGGATCTTTTCATTTAAAAAAAGAACAGAGTTTGTTGAAAATTGATCTCAAGCAATATCTGTCAGTGTTTGTATTTGTACTCTTCTTGACATTTAACTGTGAAAAAAAAAATCAGTTGAACAAATAGTGCCACTTTCTTTTGCCACTATTTGTTGAGAAGAAGAAGAAAAGGAGGTCTTGGTTTCCTTCATGAATCTAACCTAGTGTTTACCTTTAGGCACCTACCTATCATCAGAGGTGCTAAATTACTTTCTTTTACAGTTGAACAATGTTGGATAGAATAATACAAGAGATGCAAATTGTGAAAGAAGTTGTTTGACTTGTTTTACACCTCAGTATTGATGCCAGACTTTTCTGGATGTCTAGTGGCATTGAAAATTCAAAAAAGATTTAAAATATTTTAATTTTAAAAGTGTGTTATTAAATAATGTACTGAATACCCTACCCATTTTATCTTCCCTATCAGTTTTTATTAATCTACTGTATCAATAAAATTCTGTAACTGAGTTTTTAATAGTCTAGTATGTTAATGTGTATAGATATTTCCTTCTGAACATCATGTTCACAGAGCAAATTATTACATTATAATATGAAATCTGATATATAAACATTAGTGAAAATACAGTTCTTATTACAATGTAAAGTTAATCACAAAGAAAAATTTTATTGATGCAGTGTGTCTTTATAAAGCTGTTCTTGAGAGCCAAGTGTTTTGTATTTTATAGTGAAGTTGCATGTTTATGAAAAATGTGCTGAAAATGGGATGTAATTTTTTTTGGAAACTCGTATCTAGCAGTAGTATATGGTAGGTTGCCTCATGAGAGAACTTTTTATTGAGAGTTTATTGTACCTTTTTTTGTTTTGCTTTTGTTTTTTGAGCCAAATTTTTTTGGTATGAAGAGCTAAGTTTTTGTTGAATAACCAGCTGTTGATTATTGCAGTCAAGGTATTCAGGATCTTAAATGAAGTTCCATTTTTATTTTGTGCTACCATAGAGAAGTTGAGTTTTTTGGGTTTTTTATGTATAATCTGCAAAAAAAATAGAAACAAAATACTTAAAGCAGTATCCTGTATGCAGTTTTACAGTTTACAAACTGTGTCTTTGAACCAAAATATATAGGTTACTATACTATGCTTAGCCAAGCACATATTATAATTTCAGGTGCTGTTCTCCCTCTGGTTCCTTACAGTTGACAACATGCGAAAAAATCAGTTTCTACCTTAGGAAAATTTTATCTCATTGAATAATGGAGCATTTTCTCTTAATCCATCAATGAATAATTTAGAGTTGTAAGGTGGCCTGTAAAGATCAGAGGAAAGGATAATACTAAAACACAGATTTGCTGATTTCCAAACTGTAAGATCAGTAGTAAAGAAAACTTTATAGAATTTTTTCATTATGCATTGTTTTTTTTTTTACCAGTAGAAAAAGGTATTATAAACAACTAGATTATTCTGCCTCAGCTTAACTTCCCCACTCCCCTCCTCCTCCCCTTCCAGTATTCAGCTTTTCAAAATTTATACCTACAGAAACAGGGGAAATGCTGCCTAAAAAGGCAATTATGGTTGATTTGAATTGACTTCAAAATAGCTGGCACAATGGAACTGACTTACTTTTTTTTTTTCAGCAGTGCAAATGCAAGTTGTTGGTTTTTTTTTTATGGTATAAAATGATTGAAAGCTAGCTTTATATTTTCCTCTTTGACAGAATTGCACTGAAAACATTTATGAAAGATATACCTTTAAGTCCATTTTATACAAAAATATGAAAAATTAATGCTGAAATTGCTGCAGACTCTTGAGGCTTTAGGTGCATAAGCATGGTTGGGTTAAACTTAATTGAATATTGATGCACATTACTGATCATAACGTTTAATGTAAATTTAAACTATAGTTTTGCAATTTAATGTTGATTTCTTGGGTTATAATGTGTAATTCATTATTTCTTGAGAAATAGGCACAGCATATATTTCATTCTTATATTCAAACCTCTGAGTTCATTCTCATCTCATATAAAGAAAATGAATATTTTATGTACTAACATTGAGATCTGCATACAGTAGCTACAGTAGAGTATAATTATGTATAAAAGATAAATTGCTAACATTCAGTTAGCATGCTCTTCTGCAATGATAATGTTAAGTTTATAAAAATGTACTGTATTACATTAAAAGATCAAACTGAACAAGTTCTAGTATGAAATTTTTATGAGATTACTGAAGTATCTTGCTGTACTTTGCAGCAAATTAAGCTTATTTGTGTTAACATTTCCTTTTCTTGCTGCAGTGCAACAGGAAACTTTCAGTGATCTGTAGTTCATAAGCAAAATGCAAACAGTGCTTGTAACCTTGATACTAGCATTTAAGAGTAATTTGCTCTGGTTCCAGAAGCATGGGATTCTTTAGTTGTCACCAACTGAGATAATTAATATTTAGGGCTAGCTAATCTATTAATAGGAAGAAAACATTAAATTGCTTGAAAGTTCTAGTGTGAGTACACCCCTTCCACCTAGGATAATCTAGAATCTTGTATTAACTATACTTGACTTTGCCAATTGACCTTATTTTCTAGCTAAATTGAACACTTTTTCAAATATTTTGACATTTGCTGTTTTGACATCGATCTATGTGAACAAAAACATTAAAATTTACAAAAAAACATTCGTATTAAAGACATTTCCACTGAAAATGAATATGCTCAGTTTGTGAGTACCTTGCAAAACACTTAGACTTGAAGATTAAATACTTCATTCCGACGTAGGATTTGTTGTCTGATGGTCTAAAAAAAACACCACCAAACTTCACATACAGGTCAGTGTGCAGTTTTCTTGCTATTTTTTTTCATGGGTAGGTTTTTACAGATTATTAAAGTCTGCTTTAGTGAACATACACAATACGTTTTGGATCCTGGAAGTTTACATCCCTATGGTTCTGTGGGGTTAGTTCTTAAACGCATTTGTCCTATGCAAATACAAGTAAAAAAAACCGCAAGTACATTTATATGTTTGAATATTCTAACACTTTTGCACACAGGGCATGTGATAAAAAGAGCATACATGTATCTTAAAACTGTATACCCCAGACATACAACGTTCTGAGTTTGTGGATCGGAATATTTTTTTAAAACTCATCTGTCTTAACATATATAAGTATATATGTATTGTAAGAGATTGATATATCTCTACCTCATCAAGGTAGGTGTAGCACATATTTTACAAAGAATTTTTTAAAGAAACACATTCAGGTATACCACCGTGTTTGTCCAAAGCAGTGTGTCTACAAACACATGATTAAGATGAGTTCTAGCTGGCTGTCTTGCTACTTTGATGGCCAAAATTATAACATTCGCCTGACCAAGACCTTCTGTCAAGTCATCCCTCAGGAGGAGCAGAAGAACTTGAATGCATTCTTGTTTCCTGTTATGCTCACAGGTTGTCATTCCAGTCTTTGCATCTTTGTTTTTATGTTGCCTTTACAAAAGATGTTTACTAATATAGGTGCAGTAGGTTTGTCTAACATAGGTAATACACCTGCTTCATTACATAAAGTACAGCTTCTGGTATTTTCTTGCTAGTAGAAAAGCAAGAAGCTGAATGTTGGCAACTGGGATAGGAACACAGAAAAAAAACCCATCCAATTTGCTTTTAAGTTCTTCAAATTCTACTGTCTAAAAGATCTGACCTCTGCACAGAGTTCACCAAGTGCCATTATATAGGCAGGATAAATATAGTATCTTACTATGTGTATGCAGTACAAAAAGGTTTCACGCTTGCATTTTTTTCAGTGCCTCACTACAGTCATGGTGTGGTTTTTAGTAGCACTTTCATTTCTGTAATGAAGATGTATATTGTATATTCTTTTGAGATAGCAACATCGTATCATATCTATGTCAGAAAGAAGAAAGTCTCTCAAATACAGATTTCTACCCCTGTAAGTCAGTATTTTAGTAATCATAGGATATGTTGGAATTAATTTAAACACACAGTTTCTTTGGAGGATGGGTAACACCTTATAAGGAGTTTTATTTGGCTAGCCATGTTTCTGATGCTTGTATCCTACTGCACGTATGTAGATACAAAGGAATGCAGTGTTTGGAAGATCAAAGCAGTATTATTGAATATGCTGCCTGCTTACTTGGAAGTAATTTCATTATTGAAAAAAAAATTGCAGTTCACAAATTTTTTACATGGTTCTGAACAGATTCAGAGAGTTGAAGGTTTTAGATACTAGGTTCTGGAAGACTATATTAGTCTGTTGTATTTTATTAATCTTCTGTAGATAGAAGATAATTGCTCAAATTATGACATGCAGTATAAGAGACCATGTGAACTTAGTAATAATCTTAGCAGTAGTAAGTTTTGTTGGTATAGTATAAAAGAATGTGGTAGAATGAAACATTCTTGCCCTGAAAAGCTTTTTAATATGTTGAGAAGATATGCTGATAATGTAAAACAGCTTTCTTCTAAAGTCACAGCACCTTGAAATAGTTTGCTTTGGAACAGCTGGCTTTTTTGGTAGATTATTTTAAGCTTACAGGTTTCTGTGCTCCTTGTAGTTTGTTTATATTCAGAAAAATTAAATTCTTGTAAACTAAAGATATTTTGAAGAACCGAAGAGTTTTTAATCCATATTTAATAAAACAATAAGGTGTTCTTTTTAAGCAGCGAGTTTCTTTTTATAGCGATATCTATAGATGCAGTAACATGTTACATGAATCTGATACACACCACCATTTCTCTGGAGCCTTTGGCCTACAACATACTGAAAGGTAGTAGAAACTGCCTCTGTGTTTTCCCCAAAAGGCAGTTACTGTTGTGCTTCCATAAACATTTCAGAAGATAAAAGCTGGAGGAGGAAGGGAAAGAAAAATTATGGGTTTATTTACCTTCTTATTTACCTATCTTATACTATATCTGTATGGTTTAGGTGATGGAAAAACAATGGTGTGTGGAGGTGTGGTGGGTGAAAAAGGGGATGTTAGAAATGAGTTATTAATTTGAAAGGTGCTAGAGAGATGAGTTAAGGGTAGGGAATGAACAAATAAATTAGATGGGGAAAGCAGTTACTTGATACTGCATGACCAGTGATAGAAGTCTTGTATTCAAGATGAAAGCCTAGATGAGAGGAGCTAAGTTAGCGATGATGATATCATTATTTTTTTAAGAGAGGAGAACTGACGATATGTTGCTCTCTTTCATTTGGAGGACGAGGTTGGTGTGTTGAAATATATATAAAAACATGCATAGAATTGAGACTAGTGCCCAGCGTGTGTTTATGGAAAGAAGGTGATAGCTGCTGCTGAGGTCAAATGCCATTAGTAAGGGATTTGGAATAATTAGGTAAAAGAGGATTCTAACCTCCCTAAGTAGAAAGATAAGATTAAGGCCGCATCCATTTAAATGCAACACTAAAAATGAGGCAAAAGAGGCCAAGATATAAGCCATTTGGAAACAGGAGCTCTCAAAGCTGCCTAACAGCGACAGTCTTTACAGGTGCACACTGCAGACAGCCACATATAACCATGAGTAATGATGTGTCTCCTACAGTGCCTCTCATTAAATCTTTCAGTGTGACCTCTTTTCTTAGCAGCTTTTTGTGAAACCCTGATGAACCCAGACTTTCCTACTAATTTCAGTATATATTCTTAGCAGCCTGGGATGGTTCTTCCCTTCCTCACATATATATGTCCTCTCCTAGGGGGCAATGTGTGTCTTAGGCCCAGTCATTGCTTCTTTTCATTCCCTTCAGTCGGCCCCAACCAGACAGGTTTCTGAATCTTTCTTGTTGACGACATCAGCTCTTTAATGAGAGGGTGGGCAGTCACTGGAACAGGCTCACCAGGGAAGTGGTCATGGCACCAGGCCTGTCAGAGTTCAAGGAGCATCTGGATAATGCTCTTAGTCATATGGTTTAGTTTTAGGCAGTCTTGCAAGGAGCAGGGAGTTGGACTTGATGATCCTTATGAGTCCCTTCCAACTTGAGATATTCTGTGATTCTAAATGCAGCCATTGTGCTGCTTGTTTCACAGCCATCAAGTTGTGAAACAAAAGCAGTCATCAGACTGCTACACAGCTGCAGTGCATATTGGAAAAGGTGTCTACAAGTTCTGTAGTTGAACTAGAGAACTAGTAGTTGAACCGCCGCTACGTTTTGATATCTGTTTCCCAACATCTAGTGAACCAAGCTCCTTCCAAGGCTATAGCACTTCTCCAAAATTGTGAAGCTGTCTTCCAATCTCTGGCCTGCATTATCCAATGAAATGGCAAGCTAAGGACTTCCCTGAATCATAAGTAGCTAACTCTGTGCACTCAAATACAAAACAGAGTGTAATCCAAAAGGAGGAATAATTTGGAGGGATTTGGGCAGAAGCTCAGTTCAATTCTTGCTGTTTGTATTAGGGAAGAAGCAAGCCTTTGGTAGGAATATGAAAGAAAATGAAGATTATTGCAGTAGGAGAGATCAAGTTTTGCCAAAACATTTTCTTCTATTCGTGAAAGGAACGTGAGAAGATACTCATGAAATGTGTATCACTTCAGCAACTTTTCATTATTATTTTGTTTTCTTCTTCCTAAGCTTCTCTGCTACTTGTGTTGATTATTTTTTTAAAACTCTGGTATTTACTGTCAGATCAGCATCCATTGCCTGCTTTCCATTTTTGTATTTATCCAAAATAAGCCAGTGAGAGATGGCCCTAACACTGAGCTAGTGTCACCCATTGCTATCATATTTATAAAACACCTGATGTATCAGGAGAACACTTTAAATCCATACTTCATTAATTTGTTCAAAACTTGTGACTCTACCTTCTTAGTTTCTATGCTACTATTTGATGGTGAATTTGGAACATAGTTTTGTATTGTCTTCTGTTTATGCAAGTTGGGCTAAAAGAGCCAATTATGATCTGTATAAAAAAATAAAGTATTAATAGTATAGAATATGTAGAGTATTGCTGCTACATACCAGAGCCTTCATAGAAAAATCTTACATGTTGTATTGTTAAGTATTTTTTTTCTTTTTAAACCAGTTGTTTCTCTTGGAGCCTGTGGAGTTGTAAAGCAGCTTTCAACAGTCAGGGCCTTCCTTGTGTTTGATACACATACACTTGCAACATACATATGTTGTTTATATGTACAAATACTTGGCATAAAGCAGCAAATTGAACATGGAGCTTTGCAATATTGTCTATAAGTATACACAGAGTGGCAAAACTCTTGTCTCTGACTACATACATGCATGTTTACCAAAATAACTTACTGCTTAAGGTTGGAGAATGCTTTTGCAGTCTTCAGGAAGTTATACTACTCTGTTCTCCCTCATATGCCGTGTAACTTTGTATGGAGAGTGTGCCTAATGCCCTGCTGGTTTCTTTAAATGTCCTGATGAAGTACCTTTTTATGTGCCATTTTCTACTGTGTGGTCTGTTGTTTTGTTAGCAACCAGTTCACTCTTACGACTGACTTGATGGGCTTTACTGAAGAAGGTCTTCTGTCTGTTGTCCTGACCCTAAAGGGGCTCTTGTTTGAGTGGGGAATAGTTTTGGGTGAAGTTCAGTCCTTTTACCTCCATACTAAGAGCAAAAGGGACATGTTTCAAGAATTACTCTAGAGAAGAACCACTTTTTCAGTTCCCTTTGCATAATGGATAACGCGTCTGACTACGGATTCTATGATCTAGGTGGGCCTGGGCACATTCCAGTTCTCATAAGAAAAAACTTTCTCCATTGTTAGTACTAAAGACAGGGAACATTATTCTGAAGATACCTCACCATATCAACACATTTCATTGTTATGCCAGTATGCCCTGAGATCTCTCAGCTCAAGCAGGGGCTACAGAGGCACAGCAGATTACAAAAAACTATCTTGTGGAGCTGATGTGGCTTTGGGCTTCCCAAACAAGGGCTGCACGGGTGGTCTGGAGTTCACTGGTGACTTTGCTTCTGTACCTGAAGAAGTAGTGCCATTAGTACAACTCCTATTCTCATCAAGAAAAAGTAGTCCTTAGTACTGAAGCCATCCCTGCTTAGGACCCCCCAGCCTATTTAATTCAAGACTGATGAGGACTTTAAAGTAGTTAAGTAGCTGGATCATCCCATTTTGTTATAATGGGAATAAGAAAACCCAAAGTGTTCCTCAGTTTAAATTCCTTGGATGAATGACTGAGACAACTGGGCTTCTCAAGGTTGGATTCCATGTTCTTGGTAATGAAATGCGATATTCTTGGTAGCCATTACCTGTACTAAACACGGGGAGATACTCACCCTTACATCCCTTTCTGTTGTGTTTCAGCTGCATTTCTTTGTTCCTCTATCGTGTTCATTTCAAAAGCAGTGAGAGTTTCATCTTGGCCAGGAAATTGCTTCAAGTCTTTTTCTCATGAGCCTGTTGCTTTTAGGTCTAATTTGTCTGTCACAGTCTTCATATTAGAAGGCATTTTGATTTTTTTTTTTTTTAACTGTATAGATTGAGACCTCTGGACATCTTTTAAGCTGTTCATTTCCCCAGCAGGTGTTCTGTCTAGATGTTCTGCTATTTCTAACCAGTGACTGTACAACAGGATAGTAGTCTGTGTCCAGGCTTTCTGTGAAATAGTTTCAGGAGGTCAGTGGTCAGAGTGGGTTCTGCCAGCACTCAGATGTCTCTTGGGGCCGTGCTTGAAGATCTGCTGCATTCTGGTTATCCCCTGTGCATCCGTGTGCAGCCTCATCTGTGCTTTCACAAATCTGAAAACAGATTTTGCCACACAAATGTCACCACTGAGGACAAGCTGATGGGCGGTCATCTGGCACACTGATACTACACACAGCATAGCGGGGTGGGGGGGATTGAGAACATTCTTGTGTGCTTGATAGTAGGTAACTGCTACTAAACTACAGAAAATGGTGTAATATTTTTATGGAGTGCATGCCAATTCACTTGAAGAAAAAGTTAGTGTACACACGCAGTGGGTGATCTTTGAGAGACGTCAGCATCCTACTTGTTTGTCCTGTCCTTTTGGTATCTATTATGGATACATTCCTGCAGCTTAGAAATGCTGAGTCATGAGAGGAGAGGGAATCTAGAACATGATGGCTTTGCATATGGCAAAGGGAAACTCTCCTTTCTCATATGGCAGAGAGAAATACAACCATGCAAGAACCATGGTTATTAAAGTAATAGATGTCTGCATTTGCTTCCTTTCTGCCATTTCTGTTGTTAGTCTTCTGAAACATGTGATGTTTTGATTTCCTACAGGGTAAGAACTGAAAGAGTTTTGTCATGTTGTATGTTCATAAGAGAGGGCAGGTTGTGAGTATATGCTGAAAATCCCAGATGTTCCTTGGTCTTGGGTTCTGTGCACAGCTTTGAAAATGTTCATGAGCAGGAACTCCAGTGCCCGTTAGGTTTTGCCTCATATTTTCCCTCTTAAACATCTACAGTTTTAATGTGCTGAAGGAGACTGTAGTGAAATGGTTCTGCAAACGTGGTTGCAAGACTTAAGCATATTATATTGTTTTCCTTAGCTGAACCATGGTTCTTTTCTTCATACAGCATAGACTGCTGTAGTAATGGTCTTAGTGGCTATGAGGGGGAGAGCTACCAAACTGGGGAGAAAGTTCAAGTCCTCATGGGAGAACAGAGTGCAGTGTTGCTCTACGTAGCAGGCAGCATCCGAGTTCAATAGAAAACTGGCAGTAGCCACAGGAAACTCTTCAGAATGCAAGTGTGATGTGCTAAAAACATAATCGGCACGTACACTCTATTCTGGGGTTCTGTATCTTCTCAATTTCTTTTTATGTTTCTGCCACGGGCTACCATCTGCTCTGTACTGTTCCTTCTTGTTAGTCATGTCTAATAGCACAAGTACAAATGAGGAAAACCAAGTTCATCTCAAGAAAAAGCCTGTCTAAAACTCTTAATGTTCTGTCTATTTTTTTCGACAGCAGATGTACTCTGCTCTTTGCTGTACTTTTAGTGGCCCACAAGGCTTTGATGAGCAGCAGTGATTAAAAACAGCCCCTGCGAAGGAAGGTTCATCTCCCACTGTCACATGCACCTGTTTGCACAGATCTGCTGCAGCTGAGAGCCAGAGCTATGCAAGAGGAAAACTGATAACAAATGAAAAATGGTGGAATGGGATAAGGGACTTTTCAAACCCTGAGAATATCCTAGGAAAAGAGGAGTCCAAAAGAAATGCATTAAAAAATGAAAACTTGCAGATTCTTGTAGATGTCCTTTTTAAGTAATGCATTGAATTTGAGATATTGGTGGTGAGAAAATGCCTCTATGAGTAAAAAATTAAAAGTATTTTAGGCCTCTGTGAAGAGGAGTAACTTCCCTCACTGAACACTGCATGAACAGTCTGGTGGTGACCAAGTCGTACAACACGTTCTCTCCTGAAGGAAAGCAGTATAAATTCATGTTGCTGAAAGGAGACTGGTAACAGGTTTACATTCTAGCAATGTGGTATCACTTAAACAATCCCCTCAGCTTAGTGAGCTTGTGTCTAAGGGAGCAGTTTGGCCAGTTGGGATGAGAGGTTAGGTGATTTACTGCAGAGGTGGAGCAAGAGGTCAAGGGAGAAACAGGAGGTAACAGAGAGAGAACAGGCATGGATCAAGATTAGCTTGCCAGTCACAGGTTTAAATGTGCCATAGTGGATGGAGCTGGGAGATGAGGTGATTCCTGGGGTGGGAAGAAGCTGCAAGCTAAACTCCCTTCTGGGGATGGTCCAGGTGGTAATCCATACAGCATTTCAGTCCAGGCCCTGTTTGAATCAAATGATGCAGGGAATGGGTGTCCTGGCTGCTTAACTCACAACATGAAGATCTTCTCTTGCATCTGTAAATAGCCTAGTTCTAGGCACAGGAGGTATCAGTCAACCACATGGGTAGAAGCAGTGGCTGGATGATTGACTCAGAGGGCAGTGGTTCACAGGCTACTCCTACCTCAAGGCCGGTAACAACTGGGGTGCCACACGGGTCTGTCCTGGGATGTGTTATGTTTTACATCTTTATCAGTGATCTGGAGGAGATGGTAGAGGGCTTGCTCATGAAATTCCCAGATGACACAAAATGGGAGGGGGCAGTCAATACGCTGCCATACAGAGGCACCTAGAATCCTTGGAGGAATGGGACCACCTCATGAAATTGCATAAGGACAAACATGAAATCCAGCCACTGCACAGGAAGAGCCCTTGGCAATGATAGGGAGTTGTGGACTAACTGGTTTGGGCAGCAACTCTGCCAAAAATCACTTGGGGGAGTTGCTAGACAGCATTGTGGGATATATTAACAGGAGCAAATCCAGCAGGTGATTAGGACATGGTGGTAATCCCCTCTGCTCAGTACTTATTAGACCACATCTATATACTGCACTCAGTTTTGGCACCCCCAGAACATGAAAGACATTGATAAATTCCTGTGAGTTCAGTGGAGGGCCACCAAGATGGTGGAGCAGGCCCTGTGAGGGGAGGCTGACAGACATGTGCCTTCAGCCTAGTTTGGGGGGACCTAAGAGCAGCCTGCAGATACCTGCAGCAAGGTTACTGAGATGATGGGCCCAGGCTGTTCACAGCAATGTATGGTGGGAGAAGGGGAGACAAAGTCAGAAGCTGAACCTGGGTGTAAGGCTGGATGTAAGGAGAAACTTCGGAAGACAAGCTGACCAAAATGGGATCAGCCAAGCTATGGAACAGGTTGCCCAGGGAGATTATACAGTCTTCCTCAGAGATTTTCAAGAACCAGCTGCGTAAAGCCCTGAGCAACCTCGCCTGACCTCATCGATGACCCTACTTTGAATTGGATTTTGGACTAGAGACCTCCTGAGTTCCCTTCCAGCCTGCACTATCCTATGATCCCATTCCTGTGGCAGCATAGCATATGAAATGGGGAAACTTTCCCTGGCTTGGCAAATTTAGGTCACTCTAGCATTCAATTTTTATTCCACCTGCCATTTAGCATCACAGCAGATGAGTATTAGCATAGTTTAGAAGATAACATACAAAGCTAATAAGTTGGTTCATCTTGAATATAATCACAAGTTGGGAAAATTAAGTGTGGGTTCAAAATAGCTCGTTATACATATGTGTGTGTAGATGCCTATGCATGCCTGCACACATGCAAGCAGCCTGCAATCAGATTTTTACTTCTGACTTCTAGTTATTCTGAATATATGCATCATTGTGTTAATGCAGTATGCATTATTCTTATAAGTCATGTAGTGTATTCAAGGCCCTGAATGGCTGTGGGCTTAATTCATGGTTCTCCCAATCCAGTAAGTACTGAATTCAGATCTCAAGATACTGTGGTGGACTTTGGATCTGAATAAGTGAAGAACTACTTTAGCATGTTCAGGTTTGTTTAAAGAATTTTGAAATTGATACAGCAAGATGGATGCTACTCAGTGGATGACTGACAACAGCTGAAGGCAGACTCGGGTTGCTGGAGAGACACATTTGAGGAACTGCACATTCGTCAGATGGCCAAGAGGCACAGCAGTGTGTGAAGCTGTGTGTGTTCTGAGAGTTTCTCCTGGGATTGGTGGAGGGCTTCCAGAGCCTTCGGGGAGCATCAGTGTGCTGCTGCAGGTGAGGATGCTGCAACCTTGAACAGGTCTGGCCTGTTCCTGAAGGAGGGGTCTCTGAGTTCCAGTTCCAGCTGGTTCCTGGCAGAGGCAGACCTGCACCTTTCCAGCAGCTATGGGGCAGCCCTGTATAAGCGCTGACTGGCTGAGAGCGCAGCTCCCTGTGGCAGCAGTTAGTGCAGGGCAGAGCCAGGGACTTCGCTGTGGGCAGCAGACATGTGCTGCCATGGTGGGGATGTGCCACAGGGCACAGACCCCAGCAGCTACTGGGGCAACTGCCCCTGCAACATCAGCAGCCTCAGCCCAAGTGCAGCTCCACAGGGCTGGGCCTGAGGGATGCTGGGGACCTCTCACCAGAGCAGGGAAGATGGGCTCTTGCCCACAGGAGGTGAGTGCCTGTGAGAGGCTGTGTTGCCAAGTAGCAGAGCTGTAGTAGGAAGGCAGTGGCTGCACAGCATCAGGGATGACAAGAAACATCAACCAGATCTTTTCCAGGGCCTTGTAGGTGCAAAAGCCTGAACCCCCAGCTGCCCTCAGGGAGGTACAGGCAGAGCCTGTTGGGTGGGAAAGTGGGACTCCTGCTACAGAAAAGGCTGGGAGCTGGTGGCTCCTGGTCCCACTGTAGATCTGCTACCAGGGAAGAGATTCAGTGTCTGGCAGCAGACAAGGGGATGGGAGCGCCATCCAGCACAGCTCAGCCAGCCAAGTGGACAGCACTGGGAGAAAGCAGTGAATGGCAGCAGTGGGGGACTCTATCTGCCTAACCCAGCCTCGTATCTTGGGAGACTCGCTGCTTGCTGGGGGCTTGAATCCTGCTCTTCTATGTGGGCATCAACAGTGTGGCTGAGGAGACCTGGAGTGTAGCGTGACTGTATGGCTTTGTGGGGGAAAGCCAAGGACACGGATTCCTGTTTCTTTTTCTCCTGGATCCTGATGAGAGGGAAGGACTTGAGAAGGAGTGAATGGATCCTGTGGTTCAACTACTAGTTGTGCAGCTGCTGTTGAGAAGAGACATTTGGGTTTTACAACCATGGGACCCTCTTTGAGGATTTAGGACTTCTGGAAAGAGACAGGATCTACCTGACCAAGTGGGACAAAAGCATCTTTGCTAGTAGTCTGGCCAGCCTGGTTGAGGGAGCTTCAGACTAGGAGTGACAGGAGAGAGAATTCGCAACATGCCATCAAGTGAAGGACCAGGTTCACAAGCAAAGGGAATCAACAAAAATAGGGCTGAAAGCGCCTCTCCAAAGTGCCTGTACACTAATACACCAGACCTGGTGAGCAAACAGGAGGCATCAGAGGTCTGTGTGCAGTTGCAGGGCTACAATCCAATTCAGGTCACAAAGATTTGGATGGCTCACATGACTGGAGTGTCACCATAGATGGATACAAGCTCTTAAGGAAGGTCAGAACAGGAAGATGAGGAGGGGAAGCTGCTCTGTATGTGGGTGCAGCAGGGGTGCATGGATGAGGAGAGCTTATGGGTCAGGATTAGCAGGCAGGCCAACATGGGTGACATTGGTGTGGGTGTCTGCTGCAGACTGCCTGATCAGGAAGAAGTAGTAGCTGAGGCCTTCTTCAGACAACTGGAAGAAGCCTCACATTTGCAGACCCTGGTCCTCATGGGGGACTTTAGCCACCAGAGGGTTCCTTCCAGCCTTAGGTATTCTATGATTCTGTATTGCACTCTGCCTTCTAAGAAACCTGCAATGAAAACACCAGTCACAGGAGTGAACAACTAGAAGATTCCCTAAGGAGCTGGATGTTTGCTGCAGTTGAAGATATTTACATGATTCATCTCATTGTACAAGAATCAAGGAGCATGGGTATCTAGAGCTTGGCCATCTCTCATCTGCCATATTCTTCCCCTTCAACAGGGGCGGTAGCGTTTTGGCTACTGCAATGAGCATGACTGCTTATAGCAGACAGATCAGGTTCTATTGTAGGACGACAAAATTTTAGCCCATGCATCTTGAACAGAAACATTGCCTTCTTTCCAGTGGTCTTTCTCTAAATTAGTGAAATCAAGAAATTGATGACACAGCTGCTTTGCTGGCAAGATCTGGAGATAAAAGGCTGATTGCAAAAAGGTTTTATTTGAACTCATGGTTTGTTTTTTACCCAGTCCTCTCCTACAGCACTTGAGACTCTCAACAGTTATGTTCATGGGTAAACAGGGTATTAAGCAGACACAGTACCTGTTTTCACTAATACTAGGCTCCCCCAGGGATAAGTCTGTATGTCCCTTTCTACTGAAGAAAAAAAAAAAGCCAAACTGAACCCAACTGGCCTTTTCCTGGGTTATGTATGTAATAGTTATTGTCAAGGATTTTAACCTTCCTTCCCACAGGGGTGCCTTAGGGTTTCTTTTAGGATGTGGGAGGTGCCAGTGTGTGTGACATGAACAGCAGAAACCAGGTCAATCACAGGAGTTCATGACCAGATTGGCATTTGTTGGAGAGAGAGGCTGAGATCAAAGAAGAAAAAAGTGGTTGTACTGGCAAACTGTACTGTACAAGAGAGACAGACTGCTTCCAGTAGTGGTTAGAAGCAGGTGCCTAGTGGAGAATAAGAACAGGATAACAGTATATAGTAACTCCCCCAGACATCCCTGTTGCTGTGAGCTATTTTCAGTCCAGAGGAATTCCTGAGCTTGTTGTGGTTTAACTGTTTTGTAACTTGCAATGGACCTCTCTTCCAAGTCCAGTCTGCCTTTCAACCCACAAAAAATTTACACATATAAGGTGCTCTTTGGCAAGGAGGTCCACAGCTTTACCAGCTACTGTGTGAACTGCCTCTGGTTATGGGTTTCTGATTCCAGTTCCTACAATGTTCATTTGACCATCCCTAGTTCTGATGGCGGAGGACATGCTGAATGGTCAGCCCTTGACCATCCTCCCCATTTCACTTAGACCTTTACAATACTGCTTCAGTTATGGGTGTTTTGGGGTTTTTTTGGAGGGTATAAAGAAGCTATCCCAGGTTTTTCAAAGAAGACAGCAAGGATAATAAAACTTTTCTAGTTCTGCTATTTCATTTTGACATGAGGAGACTGGAACTGCCACCAGTTTTAGCATAATGATGATTCTTTATTCCTTCTAATAATTCCTACTACTGAGTTTTCTTCTTTGAGCACTGATTAATGAAGGCATCCACCAAAATGACAGTCTTGCTCATGAATGGTAACAGTCAGATGAAAGTGTATCAGGAAAATGCCCTAGCTATGGGAGAAGTTAATTCCTCCAGCAGGGATTGCATTCCTCTGCCTTACCAAAGGAAAGTTTAAAATGGCAGAAAACATGAGGAGGACATAGGAGACGTGCTCCAGTCCTCTGATCATCTTTGTGGCCCTCCTCTGGACCCATTCCAAGAGCTCCACGTCTGTCTTGTGCTGGGGACCCCAGGCCTGGACACAGTACTCCAGATGTGGTCTCACAAGAGCAGGGTAGAGGGGGAGAATCACCTCCCTCTCCCTGCTGGCCACCCCTTTTTTAATGCAGCCCAGGACATAGTCGGCCTTCCAGGATGTAAGCGCACACTGCTGGCTCATGTCCAGCTTCTCATCCACCAGGACCCCAAGTCCTTCTCCGCAGGGCTAGTCTCAAGGAGAATCTGATTCTTAACCTGGCTTTTACTTAGCATTGTGGTGCTGTTCTCTGTTTATGCTTCTGTGTCTGTTTGTTCCACGTTGTGTTGGCTTTTAATATGAATAAGATAGGCTTCATAGTCTTGATTTTATTTTTTCCTAAGTAAATATAAATTTCTAAAGGTTCTTCAAAAACAGGCCTGATTGTGTGAATGACTTTATAGAAGGCTGAATGTGACCAGCAATGGAAAAGGTGCCAACCCCACCTCAATGCATTTCATGTTGCTGTAAACAATGCCTCAACATGTCTATGATTCTGTTGAGCAAGATGATGTCATGCTGTTTTTTTTCCTGGTTACATTACTACAGATGTGTATGCCAGACTTCGAGAGACTTGATTCATGCTGTAATCAGAGACAGAGAGAAGGACTGAGCTGTAATGACTCAGGATGTTTTGGTAGTTTATCTAAGGTTGAATAATATCTTAACATTGGGATACCTTGTAGCTTATGATGAGAGAGATCTTGGAAGCCAACTTGTGGTGGCCTGATCTGCGCAAGTGAGCAGCTGTACCGAGTCTGGGTTGTCCCACTCACAGCTGCTATCCTGAAATGGCAGCAGGAGATTGCTCCCAAGAAAGGGAGAGGTGCAAGAGGACACGTGTCTGCCCCTTGCCCCTTCCTCACTTGAGCAACAGCTTGTAGCCCTCTAGGTTGGGCTTTGGACAGGCAGAGGCAGAGATCCTGGGCTGTCAGCATGGCGCACATTGCCTGAGCAGCTGTTCCCCGTCTCCTCCAAGGGGAAGAGGCACTGGGCCAGGCAGAAACCTCCTGCAGGCTGGGTCTGGCCTGCAGACCCCAGTTGGGCTCTGCTGAGCTAGCTCTTCCATGCTGCAACTGTGCTGAAAATTATCTGCTTGTGCAAGACTTATATATTTTAATTATCAGGGTTTGATGTGGGGTGTGTGGTTATAACAGATCACATTCTGGAAGTACTTTCTCCTACTGTTTTGAATGTCTTTATCTATAAATCCAAGACTGTTAACATGTATTATGTTTGGCACTGTTTCTGAACTGTTGCTTTAGATTAGTGTTGATTTTGTATATGTATTGAATCTCTCTTTTTTTTTAATCTAGGAAATTAATGTTATCATCATGAGCAACAAATAGGCTGTTTGAAAAGGCGTAAGGCTGAATTATCGGTGTGGCTAGTGGGTGTTAACATGAACTGCTTTCTTTTCTGTTATTTTAAACCAGTGAAATTGATGATAAGGGGCTTTGAGTTAGGAGAAGAAAGCAAGTTCGGTGCCTCTGCTTTATAAGCAGGCATTGCATCTTAGCTATGCATTATGGATCAGAAGAAATAGTTTAAAAGCACAATATGCAGACCAGGCAAAAATAGTCAATCATCTGATAATAATTGTGATTGCAGTGCAGTCATTCAAAACTTCGTTACTTTCAGGGAAGAATAAATGTGGATGCTACAGAAGCTGTATTAAAAAAAATGGAAGTATAGGGCATGTGCACAAGGATTTAAACAGATAAACAGTGTGGTGATTAATTTGAATGGCACTGGGTAGGACACTTGCCCAAGGGAGCTGGAGGGACCTGTGTACTCCTGGAAAAAGCTGATGGAAGAAGAAGAATTACTTAAAATAATTTAAATTTTGACAAATTTCCATCTGACATAGTGAAAGTTCCTTTTTACCCAGATTTTAGTTGAATCTGTGCACGTTGTTATTCTGAGGAAAGACTATTTTCTCAGAGACAATGTTTACAGTTTGCAAGATGATCAAACAGATGGTTTAAATTTCTTCTGATGCTCTGTGTTTTTTCACAGTCTCCTTGTAAGTTAAATAAACTTGAAAATGATCTGTCTAGAATTGTGTCATTTCCCAGATGAGATAGCTGCTTGAGGACATGCCTGTCTTCTCGCTCCAAAGAGATAATCCTCGTATTCAGTAAATAGCAATGACTGTGTTTCCCTGCTCTTCAAGGACTTTTGCTTCTCTCTCTGCTCTTCAAAATGAACACGTGACCTCACTGCCTCCTACCGTAGCTTCTACAAGAGGTTCTTCATTGTCCATGGACATTGTCCATGTCTTTTTCCTATCAGTCACCCTGACAGTATGGATCCTGTCTTCCATGCTGAGAGGGAGCAGGGGAAAAGAGGGGCAGCATGAAAGAGGTGATATTCCCAGTGTGACAGAAGTGATGTTCCCAGTGCGCGGCTATTCAGAAGTGCAGACGTTTCCTTTTAGCATCCTTCCAACTGTTCAAAGTCTCTTTTTCCTTGCTGGCAAAGCACACGCTGCAGCCCACAAATGATAGCCATGTGGGTCGTCTTCTGAAGGGCTGCATGTGTAGCTGTTTGTCCCATGTATTACAGGCTGACGCTGGTTTCTGAACTAGCTCGAGTTTGTTCAGACTGGCTGGTTTCAGTCCTCTGTAGCTGGCAGTGCTGACATAGCCCCAGTCTGCTTCTTATGCAGTGAATGGAGTTAACAAAGATCTTTTGATGTCCTCATGGAAGCCTTGATTGACTAAGCAGCTCCAGAAAACTTATTTGTGCATGACAAAGCAGTGAAAAAAAATATTCTTTTAAATTTTCTTTTATTTTTTTCCCCCCCTTTATTTTGGGACAGGACTGCAAATTCAGCCTCAATTTGCTGTGCACATCGCTGGAGATATCTGAATGATATATGTCTGTTGTCATTATGCTGAGGTAGATCCAGAGGTAGATTTTTGTCCTTCACAGAGTTTGGTGGGGTGCTGGGCTAATTCCTTTCCATACTTAATTTAGGCAGGGCAAAATTAGATTGTAACTGGATATCTTTGAACTTCTCTTCATAGTTGTTGTTTTCTAAATCACTGTTAGTACAAACAAATAGTCCTTCAAACCAATATAAAGACTAGCCAAGAATATTAACCTAGTGGCTCTTTATCTTCTTTGTCTGGCACAGAAATGCAGTGCCAGAAAGGAGTGTGACTACATAAAACTGAAAATTCCCTTTTATTTCCTTTCCACGTTTTATTTCTTCTTTCCAAGAAAGGAGAAAACAGACTGGTATAGAGATCCGTGTCTCTCATTTTTTTTTTTCTTTCTTATTTCTCTCTCTCTCTCCTGACTTTATTTTACTTTTTTGACTGAATCAGAATCTTTGCTCTTTTCTGATACATATTCTGACACTCTTTGGGGATACTAGTGACAAGCAGAATTAAATATTATTGGAATAGAAATTTCTTTGCTTCTTTTAGCAGCAGCAGGACAGTCAAAGTGGTGGACCATCTATTTGCTCCTCTCCTTCTTTAGAAATTGCCTCAGCAATCAGATCTTCCCAAGTCATGGTAGTTTGAATGGTCAATTCCAATGAGACCAGGGTAGCAGCTCATAACTGGGATAAGTCTAGTGTAGACATTCCTTACCCCGTGCTACAATTACAATTTGCTATGAGCTCTGTGTACAATCCATGGCAGTGGGCATAGCAGATACCACTGAGGTTTGGAAAAATTAGTAGGCAAATTAAAAAACTTTTCATTTTTATGATAGTGTTTGCAGTGAAAAGATCCAGGTACTTCTTTGTAAGCACCTTTCTTGTATGGTTACAAACTTGTGTAACCATATTTCTACATCTATGAATTCGGGCTCTGCAAGCAGAAGAAACTAGTCAGTTCACTGCAGGCTTGGACATGTTCCTATTTGCTCATGGAGACAGCAGGACCTCCTTGCCTAGAGAGGGGTTGGGAGTGCTGGGAGGAAAATGAAATATCGGGCTGTAACCATCTTCTTTAGGTTTATCTTCTGGTGTATTTTTCTGTCTCTGTGAATGAATAATGTAGCCAATCTTGCAGGTGGCATAGATGAGATAAAACATACGGTACTTTTTTTGGCGATTTCCCTGTTACACTAGGCTGGATTTACAAATGACAGAAAACATTTTGAGTTCACAAATACAGTTCTAGTCCTCACATATATAGAGGAAAAGCATTCAGTGAAATTATAGTCTGCTCCAGAGAGGAATGAAAACAAATATATGCAAATATAAATATTTTGGTGTTTCTGTTGATGCTTTCCTGTCAGAAATAAGCAGAGGTCTCACTCATAGTACTCAAGGGGTGGGAGAAGGGAAAAGATCCCCAGCAATTCCTACAGCTTTTATAGTATAATAAGTCTGTGATTATAAAGTCTTGCACACACGATGCTGGGGCTAGAGCTGGGCCAAAGCCTCTCCTGAAGGGCACAGCCTGCCAGAGCTGTCTGACAAAGGTGAGCCCTGCAGAGATCGCACACTTTGTACATTGTCTCCTGGGTTATAACTCGCCAGATCTCTGAGACAATATGTGTGCTGTCCTTTTCATTCCCAAACCCCCTATTTTTTCTGTAACAAATAACTTGTCTCAGACATTTGGGCCAATGCTCCATTACGCTGTGGGGCGAGACCTTCATTGGGGATTTATTACTTATATTTCCATAGTGCAGGATGGGCACTGGCAAATGTGCAGTAGCAGATGAACACCATTGTAAGAGTTTCTGGTGTGATCTAATGTGACAGGAGAGCAAAGGGAGGTGAGGAAAGCTGTTAACTAGATCACTAATTACAGAAATGTTTCTCGGAGCTGTTTCTTGTGTGTTTATAAATTATCTAAGGAATTGCATGGACTGCCGGCTTAACGTGTTCAAGGACCTATTTAGGGATACAAATTAACAAGGATTTTAAGGAAACACTAATAAACCTCCCAGAAATTGACATTTTCACATTTTTCAGGTAAATATTTATGAGCTTGTAACATAACGCTAGCCCAGGATTCACAGAGAGCAGCAGGTATCTTTTTTGGTGAGGTGAAGACAGATTGGGTCAGGTGAAAGCAGGAGGAGGACGCTGCACCTGTGCCAGGGCTGCGAGGAGGAGAAAGAAAAGCCCTAAGGAAGAGCGACCCATGGCTTGGGGGTATGGACGAGCACCTTGATGTGTTAAACGTGCATTTGAAGTAAAACTCTGTGAATCGCTGGATTAAAGCTTATTTGACTGTTCTGTGGCTGTTTACACCATACCGGTGGTGGCTCTTGTTCTAGAGGGTTGCTGGCTGCTGTTTCTGAAAGACTACGACGACGCTGTCGGGGGAAGGTGTAGGCCCGTGTCTTGCTTTTATAACTTGCCACGCGTATCAAGGGCCAGCCTGGGCCACAGACACCGCGGCACAGCTCCGGGTGC
>NW_010139868.1:1264-1467 GCF_000699245.1 Pterocles gutturalis | reverse complement strand
CACACCATGTCCCCGTCCCCACACGACATCCCTGTCCCCACGCCATGTCCCTGTCCCCACACAACGTCCCTGTCCCCACACCATGTCCCTGTCCCCACACCATGTCCCTGACCACACACCACACTCCTGTCCCCACACCATGTCCCCATACCCACACCATGTCCTTGACCCCACACCACGTCCCTGTCCCCATTCCTGCATCC
>NW_010139868.1:0-524 GCF_000699245.1 Pterocles gutturalis | reverse complement strand
TGAGCCTGATTTTATTAGGAGTGGTAAAAATGAAACGGCGACATTCAGCAGAGGGGTATCAGCTCCGAAGGGGCCAAACTCGAGGGTTTTTTTAAGAACAGATAAGGGACGTCTCCATGAAGAAAAGCTGCATTTAACGCTGGTGGATTATTCTGCACCCCTGTGACCTCCCCCGTCCCTCGCTGACCACAGTTTGGTTTCTCCAGCCCAGCTCTGCGCCATGGAGCAAGCAGCCCACGGGGCACCACACCAGCCGCCCCTCTCCTCCTCCTCCGTGTGCCCCCAGGAGCTCCCTCCGAAACACCCAGCACCCCGGCTGCGTGGAGAGGGGCAGATGGAGGCGTGAGGTGGGTGCACTAAGGGAGCGAGGAGAGCAGCCCGGGGCTGGGACGGGTTTGGTGCAAGGCCCAGAGCATCCTCCTACTGCCCTGTCCGGGTTCCGCACACCCCCATGAGTAAGCGACTCATAGAGTCACATGAGGGTTTGGGTGGGAAGGGACCTTGAAGCCCCCCCCAGTGCCACC
>NW_010139867.1:0-1294 GCF_000699245.1 Pterocles gutturalis | reverse complement strand
AGCCCCTACCAGTCCCCTCAGACCCCCGTGTGTGGGTCCCTGCACGTGTATGTACATGTGTGACCACTTGTGTGTGTTTGCATGGGGCTGCGGGGGACACATGGGGGTGACTCCGCAGGTGCCTGTGAGCGTGGCCACGCAGGGGCTGTGCCCCGGGACATTCCTTGCTCCATGGTTTGGCTCTTTCCTTAGAGCTCTCCGAGGACAAGGGAAAAGCAAGACATTCCCCACGGGGACCTGCCATGGGTCAGCGAGGAGAGGGGCACCAGAGCCCTGTTTGTGTCCCCCCTGCACACACCTGCCCTAGACCCACCCCAGCCCTTTCCTCCTGTGCTGCCAGGGCAGTGATGGCACTAATTGGCCCTGAGTGGCCTCACCTGGGATCCCCCATTGCTGTCACCTGGGACCCCCCATCACTATCAGCTGGGGCTGGGGGAGCTATTTCAGCCTGGGCTGAGGGTGCTGCTCCTTGGCTGAGCTGAGGGTACAGCCCTAGCCCCTGGGCCTGGGGGGTGGTGATGGTGATGACGATGACAACAATGACGACGGCACAGGCTGCTTGGAGAGGGCTATCCTGTCTTGTGTGAGTGTGCTGGGGTGCAGCAATGCTGGAGGTCTGCTGGGAGCAGCACTTTCCAGTCCTGTACCAACCCCATGAGCATCTCCCTCTGGGCCCAGAGCAGGCTTTTACCCCTAGCCCTGTGGTCCATCTCTCCATGCCGGCATCTCAGCAGACTGAGATCCTCTTGAAAGGTGCTGCAGAAGAACATCACGCTGGCTGGTCCATGCAAGAGGACAGGTACTTCTATTTTGGGAAGGCTCAGCCATGCCTTTCCCTTTGTGTGGGGCTCTGCAGAACACTGGTCCCTGCTGCCCCCTCCCAGAGCAGAGATGGGGAGGGATGGGGCAATGGTGCCTGCTCTCCGCTGGCAATGCAGTGCCGTTATTTCTGCCTTTTGCTGGGGAACCAGCTTGAACTTTTTTTCATGTGACGGCTTCTGCTCCGGCAAAAAGCGCCTGGGAAAATAGGCGAGAGGCCCACGCTGAGATGTGCCCTGCTTTCCCTGCCGCCGAGCCCACGTGCCGCTGCCCGTGGGCAGGGACAGGCAGGCTGTGGCATGCGTGGGGCCGGGGGGAAGCGAGAAGAGGAGCAGATGGGCTGTGTGGGATACAAGTGGGGCCAGTGCTGCACTCCAGGAGGGTTCCCAGCCCAGCAGGCGCCTGGGGAGAGGCTTGAGAGGGGTGACCCTGGGAATGGCCCTGCTTACCCCCCACCTGCACCTCTGTCTGTACA
>NW_010139866.1:0-441 GCF_000699245.1 Pterocles gutturalis | reverse complement strand
TAGATGCTCTAATGTGCTGCATTAGTCTTTCTATTGCATATGTAAGTAAATTAGAGTAAGATTGGCCTACTAAATTTACCAGTTAATGCAGGTGCTGGAGGTTATGAATAAGTTCAAATGTTAATGATGATAAAACCTAATTTCCTCAAGAAACTGTGTTGGTAATCCATATGGCAGTGTCTGGCAAAAAGAAGTAGGAAATTATGGGTTAATTAGAGGTAAACCTTGGAAACAATATGCAGTGGTGATTTGAGGAAAACAAGTTATGTGGGTTCGTCTAGGAAAATGGAACATAGTAGATGAAGACCTAGTTTCCTCTGAATCTAGGATTTAAAGATTCTCAGTGTCTTCCTCTTCTTTTAAATCACTATCCCTGAAATTGTGGCCATACTGAGGAGAGAGAAAACACAGATACACTCTTAGTTCTTACTTTCTATCACT
>NW_010139865.1:0-20715 GCF_000699245.1 Pterocles gutturalis | reverse complement strand
CTAACATTCTGTGATTCTGTGAAGTGCTTTGATTTTGTGGGGGTTTTGGAGTTAGGTTTGTTTTATTTTGTTTTCTTAGCATATGTTCACCATTGTGCCAAAGAAATTTACATTCAAATGGATGTAGCCTGTTCAGGGCCTGATGGCTCTTGGTTATAAATGTTGAACTTTTTTTTTTTGTTAATTGGTTTGGTGTTTTTCCACTACAAATTGAGTGAGGAAATATGGGCTTCCACTCAGGAGAATTAATTTGTCATCTGTGGATCCTAAGTACTGCATATCTTTGTCATGGTGCAGATGTGTATATTTTAATTAGCTGCCTTAAACAAGCTGGGATATTGTGGGTCTCTTTGCTGTCCTCCCAGGGCGTGTATCCTGGAGGTAAAAAGGGTTTTGGTAAGATACAGCTGTTGAGAGTGATGATAAAGGGGGACACATTGACCATAGGTTTGCACTAGGGTTCAGATGTTCAGTTCCTGAAAGCTTGCTTGTTCTTTTACAAAACTATTCTCAGTAGGCTGTGAATAATTGCTCTTTGGTAAGCTCAATTACATTACAAGATCTGAGAGAAAATGTGGATGATAACTCTGGAGGGATGGATGTTAGCAAGGGAAGGGGTTGCAAAGTGCTTGTGTATCACACTATACGAGAGAGATGGATACAAATTACTTGTGGATTACAGAAGGATAAGCGTGGGTCTTGTCAACTGTGTCCTTCTTTCCACTTTTCTTTAGAGGCAAACCTTAAAAAGATACTAAAGCATAAGCCTGCTTTGGAAAATTGGTATATTTGTCATTAAATCCTGATTATATCACATCACCACAGAAGTTAAAACATCCACAAAAAAAATACTTAGTTGTTCATCTAACTTATCCTTGCAATTGCATATGTTAATGCTTTTCATGTAGCATGTATTCAGCTAGTTTTCTGTTCTTCTGCCAAAAGTATAATGCAGTCACAAATATATCTGAAAAGTTACACTATTTTTTTTATTCCCCATTTTAAAAGAACACCAGAATTGCTGTTAATTCTCAAAAGAGATGAAAATTAAGTGGACTATGTATGAAGTGTTATAAATAGGGCTACTCACCAGGCATATGATTCTTGAAAATCAATGATTTTATTGGATAATGCTCAAGCAAACAGCGCTGGGCGCTGTGGGAGCGAGTTTCTTCCCGCTGTACCAACAAGTGCAACTGTTACGATGGCATTTCCCTTATTTATGCCCCAAAGCTTTACATATTCATTCGATTTCACAATAAGCTTATACATAGTAATTTTCTAGCCACACCCCTCCCAGCTTCGTATTATAATTAGCCAAAAAGTTCTTCTGAGTCTGCGCAGTGCTCTCTGGTAGTCGTTTGAGGGACCCCAAGTTGAAGTAAAGCTGGCCTTCCTCAGGCGAACTTTTCACCTTCTTGTTCCTTTGGCCTGGGTCCGAGGTTCGAACCAGTCTCGGCCGGTTCTTGGATAGTCTTTCTTCATTGTACCATTGTTGAGGTAGTCATTGTTCGTCACAGCATACCGCACAAAAACTTAACCACATTTACTTAAGACCATATTTGGACATACAGCTCGTTAATATATTGCTCAAGCGTATAGATGCACATCCTACTTCTAGCTATGCTTAGCCGTTTCTCCAGGTGTCAATTTAATATACCTATACATGCAGAAAATCATTCCTTTTTATCCTACACGAATCACTATATTTCTCATAGAAGTGTGAGAAATTTTTGTCTTTGCATGTAAACTTCAGGTATGGTGGAGAAGCACAAGTGAGATTTCCATCAGCTCTGCCTCCTCTAAGCAAGGTTGGACCTATTTTGAGTTCTCCTGCTGCTGCTGGTAAGTAGCAACAATTCATGGTTTGGATGTTTTTTTTGTTCCTTAAATATGTTATATTTTGCCTTCTCTCAAGTACCTGTGTTCTTTTTCTCTGAAATAGTTCTTGATTTTCCACTCACTCGCTAATTACCTAGGAGAGTTTTTTCCATTTCTCTTCAGTCATTTTTAGCTTTAGTGAGACAGTGTCCGGATGTTGCATGTGATCTGTGAAGATTATGTGAAGAAGGTATACATTTGTTGCTGCCAGAAGCACTTCAGCAGCCAGAGAACAATTTATCAATACAATAGTTCAAACTTTACAAAGATTAGTGGGTTGTTGTGTGGCTACAGCAGAGTATCTTCTTACTGTGTCATTGTCATAGCTCTGCAGATACTGCTTAGGAGAAGAAAAATCAAGAAATGGATTAGTTTTTTGGAGTGATTTCTCCCTGTAAAATCTCTAACTTCGACATTTGATTTGTGCTTAGACCATCAGTGCCACCTGAAAATGAGAATAGCATCTATTCTTTTTCCTCAGAACTTGATGCTTATTGGAGTGGAGGCTGTTCTGTATTACTCAGATTCACTTAAATTTCTACAGTTCCTTCAGGAATTTGTCCCTTAACATGTGTTACTCAATTACAGATCTTAAGGGTTTTAAAAAAAATAAATTCATAATGATGAATTTAGAACTCTGATTGAATTATTGAATTACTCTTTTTTTTTTTTTTGTGTCAGGAACTAGTTAATTTCCAAGATCCTTTTCTCTTATCTGACATGTAGCATTCAATTTTACACATCAGACTTGGGGAAAGAACTTGATTGCATAGAATGCAAAGAAGTTCCATTTCAATACCATTTTTGATGTATTTCCAAATTCATAACTATTGGAGAAAGGTGTAATGAACTGGGATGAAGTTTTGGAAAAGCAGTTGACTCTCTTTTTCAGAATTCCTAACGAGTATTAAACCACTAGGAATAGTGGCTATTTTTAATACATCAATGGCATAACTTTCCAAGCCTGATGCTGTGGAATAACAGCAATGTGGTCAGGAGCTGAGGCAAGGCATACAAATGTAAAATTAAATCTGAGTTAGAGAGGACAGCAGCTATGGGGAGAACAGGTGCTAGGAGCACACTGAGAATTAAAGTAAGGTGGGAGGGAATTGATGGGAAGCTCTGTAATCAATAAGGTTACTCCTTTGAGAAAGAAATGTGTTTTTCCCAAGTCTAAATTTTGTGGCTGCTTGTACCATTTGCTGTCATATGTGCCTCTTTGAAACCTACCATCAAAGCACATATTTCCATTTTGCTTCAGCGACAGGTCCAGGTGGAAGATGGCACCATTCTTCTGCTACTTCTTACTCCGTTTGCTCAAAGGGTAGAGAATTGTCATGTGAAATTAAGATTCTGATACTGTGGATGTCCGATGTGATGGGTCAGACAACATTCACAGAAATTTATTAAAACACCTTGAAATTTTCCGTGTGAAACTACATTACAATAATGCTAGCATTAAAAGGCCAGGCACCTTTAACTTAGCTCACTCTTTTTCTCACTGTTGAAAGTCTAGTCATGCATTTGCATGCTGCTTTTCTGCATGTCTGTGCTTTGTTTGGTACACAGGAGAATGTGCTCTGAGAATGCATTAGCACTGTTTAGTGAAGGACTTTGTTATCCTTTGCGCTGTTGTGTGTTGCCAAGTTGAAAGAACTGTAGTGAATAATGCAAGAAGGACTGATACTTTGATAAAAGCCAACTTTTCAGACTGTCAGTTTTCTTGCTCTTTCTGTGACATATCATCCTACATGCTGATGGTACATGGACATTTTTGTAGGTGACCACACGTGTTCCTCATATTTTGGGGTGCTAATTCAGACTTAATTTGCAGAAGGGTTGTGTATTCACAGCTGATCTGAGGCCATGGACAGTCGCAAACTGAATGTTGCAGCTTACCAGTGTTGGTATAATGTTTGTCCAACTGCCGTGTGTAAAAATTAAGAGTAATGATACCAGTTCCTTTCAGTTGAGTGCTTTGAATGTAAAACTGGTATACTTTGAAAAAATTTAAAGGACTGTAAGTGGGTGCTTTGAGAATAGGTGTCCCTATCAGGAATGGGGAGCAGTCAGAATGTGAAGAACAAGAAAAAGTGGACAGTATTATATTCAATGCAGGGAACAGATGGTATGCAATAAATAACATGTGAATGCTGGAAAAAAATGCTTAATAACTGTTCTTGAAAGAAGTGTACCCATTTGGTTCACTTATGGAGTGTTGGGTTGATAAGAAGTGAGTGGAATTTGGTATTTAACAATAAATAAAAGCTGTTGGAATGGTTCTAACTTTGAAGTACTTAATTTAACAACTTTGCTGCTTTTACACAGGGATTTTATGGATTATATTCTGGTTTGGGTTTTTGTTTGTTTGTTTTTAACAAACTTACCTTTATTTCTTTTCCCTTTTAGGTTCTGCCTTGACTGTTGATAGTCCATATTCGAATCCAAGCTTTCTGACAACGCCTGGGCAAGGTAATGCCTTCTTTTCCTTTGCTGGAAAAATTGTTTTTCACCTAGGCTCTTTTATTTGCGTTCAAATGAGTAATGCTTAGGTACTTTTACCCTAGGTTTACAGCCTCCTAGTATGTCAACTCCTGTGTTTCCTTCTGGGAATTCTGTGTCTCACCCTGGTACGTCCATTAGCGGAATGATGGGTCCCGAGATAGTATTTTCTGGAAGACACAATGGCATCTGCATATACTTTGCTCGGATTATAGGGTGAGGTGTTTATGTAAAAAGAGATTCTGTCACTCAATTTGTTTCATAGTTTTTCTTTCCCCTAATGTTGTAGGTGGTGAATTCTATCTTAACAGCATTTAAATTTGAAATTAGTAAAGTGAATTTTTGTTTATGAAGTACCCGTTGATAAAATATGTTCTCTTTACAGGTCTATTAATAATAATACACTCAGTGAATGGCTAGGGCAGTAAAGTTGCTTAGATATTGATCCTGTAATCAAGTGTACATGTACAACTCTGAAAACTGCAGTTTTTATTTTTTAAACCTATGAGCTGTGTGTTTCAAACTCCTACTAAAGGATGAAACAGAAATGCAGGACTTACAAGATCAAAGTCCTGGCTTGAAGTCTCTTCTGTTAAGAAGCTTTAAACAGAATGCTCAAATCAGAGCAATGAAGCAAGACTAAACAGGATTCTGTTACTTGAATGTTGAGTCCTGTGTTTCTAAACATCCCAAGCAAGAGCAGAGATTTTCATATGTTGGTCATTTCTCATGCACGCTGGTTGGGAAAGAAGTTTTTGTTATGACAATTGTTTGCCTACACTATATTTCCAGAGAATAACATTGGCCTATATTTCAAGTATTTGAGAGTGTCAAATTTAACCTCATTAAAGTTTTAAAATTTGAAATTTTGCTAGTTATCTGTATCTGTACCATCAGAAATGTACAATGGTAACTTTTTTTAATGTTTAATTTTCATACAAATTAAATCCTTGTTTTAGACCCTGAAGTAAAAAGCATTACCGTTTCTGTCTCAAGTAATTACACATAGAAGACTTGCAAAGAGACTTGCTTAAATTACTTGGCTTTTAACACAGTACTGTTTTGTGTTGCAGAAATATTTGGGATGGTAGCATAGTTGTGGAGAGAGTTTTCAAAAGTGGCAATCGAGAAGTTGTTGCAGTACGTAAAAGATTATTTTGTATTTTTAGAAGTTCCTTATAGTATATGTCTTAATCTCTGTTATGCTTCTGTTCCCAATTGTAAACTAATGAGGAGAAAGAAACATAGTTGTCATTTGAATGTTTTCTTAAGTGCTGTGCTCTTAACTGAGGAGTAATTGTAGGTTTTAAATCTTTTTGAACTACTATTTCGAATGTTACTTTTTAAGAAATCTAATTGTAATTTGATCTCTATTGTTAATTGGCAATGGCTGGTTTTCTGCATATTTGGTGATTGCACTTCATTTCTGCATAACCGCTCCAGACAAAGCCTAAAAATAAAATGCTTTAGAGGGTTAGAATAAAAATTGCAGTTACATAGAAATATTTAAAAATTTCCGGCATCTTTTTGACTAACATCTTAGTGTTTTTGTCCATGATCAAAATAACAGATTTTTTTCTGACTCTGGATGTTAATAGAATCTTGAACTGAGTAATTTCAGCAATGCAAATTAACGGCTACATCGGCTTTCCTCCTCCGGTTATAAGATAACTGGGAGACTCTGGAGGACCTTGGCTGTTATACTCTGTGTCTTAGCAATGCTCAATCACTGTTTTACTTCAGAGTTAGAAATAGTAAAACACAGATGATTTGGTTTCCAGAGGGACAAAGAAAGTAGCATCTTGAATACTGTGTATCTTTAGAGGACTACTGGCTCTTCACGTGTGTGCCCCCTCAATGACTGTGGTATAATAATGTGGTGTTCTAGTGATAACATTAATATTATGCTATTTATTTGTTATACTCTTTGTACTTGTATTTTTAGTGCAAATTTTTTAGGAAATTAAGCTTTCCTTAAAAAAAGGCTGCTTTCTTTTGCAGGTAGAAAGCAGTGTTCCATCCCTTGCACTGGAAGGTGTACTACAACAACTAAAAGGTTTACAGGAATTTCTGGATAGAAATTCACAGTTTGCTACAGCAGGAGCCCTTGGAAACCCGAGGTATTATTGTGTTAAATTTGCAAGTGGTATTTAATATCCAGCTCTTGGAAAACTATATCATGCGTATCTGTTGAGTTGAAGTATATGTATGGTCTCCAGCTTCAAGTATTCAGATGCTAAAAACAAGGTTTTAGATTTAGCCTTTAAAAGATTCACTATTTGTAATCATATTGCCATCTCTTTTTATTTTGGAATTGCAGTTTCAGCACACCAGCCAATCTGCAGCAGAGGCTCCTTGGTTTCATGCGGCCTGATGGTGGAAGTTCTCAGCAAGTCCAACAAGAACTCCAGAGGAAATATCATGGTATGTAGTTACTTTTGAACAGGAGGTACCAGAGGGTGGTGCATTTGGATGTTGCCTTTCTCACTTTTCTTGTTAAAAGCTCTGAATAAAAATGCCTTTTTTCCAAACAAACTTGACATTAATCAATATGCCATACTTGGTAATAAGTTATTCAGAAAAGGCTGACTTTGATAGCTCCTTACTTCTGTTGTCATGCCATATCATACTGTTCCATCAGGAGCAGTGCTTCTGCAGCGACATTGATGTGAAAAAACACATTTGCTTACAACAGTACTAGAGATGAAGCATATACTCAGTATGGAAACTCAAATTTAGATAGATAAATATTCCAGCCTTTAGGTTGACTGTGGCAAGAGTCTGTTTTTTACATGTTGCATATGGTTACCCTTCAGTTTGATATTGAAACCTTTAATATTGCAACTGATTGAAGCAGTCCACAAAGGAGAATATCTCTCTGTGAACAAGCCATACTTCTTTCTGAGACTTTTTCAGTACTCCTCCTGTGTTGCATAGTTTGAAGTAACTATTAACATGGCACTTTCCTCCAAAGAGAGTTAGACAGTGTTAATCAAGAATGTAAGAAAAAAAAATTTGACATTTAAAACCCCAAAAATGTACATCCTAGTTTGGAACATGTAGAAGAGTTACATATTGACAATCTCTTTGCTTTTTCAGCTGAGGCACAGCTAACTGAGAAGACCTCACTTCAAGGCATCCAGCAGCTTGTTCGCAAAACCTGCCAGGCATTGGCTTTATGGAAGTTGCTGTGTGAGCACCAATTCAGTGTTGTTGTAGGTGAGCTTCAGAAGGTATGATCTGATTAATATGATTTTAATTTGTTTGTATTTAACATCTGAATTTATTTTGTTACATAAACATTCCCAAAGGAGTACTACTTTAGTTAATTGAGAAACATATCATTAATTTTAAACCACATGTGGATTTTTATTCAGGTTACAAGTGTTTATTTTTACAAGACTGACATGTAGTATTGACCTCATCACCCAATTTTAGCAAATTGAAAGTGTCCCTAACAATAGATTTTATTTTACTTTTATTGACAATTAATAATGAGCCAGGTTTTATAAATTACTATGTTTTCGCCTTAGGCACATTCTGCAAAATGTGCTGAAAAGAATAGGCCAGTGTTGTCCACCCAAGAGTAATTCACTCTTTGCCTTAGTGTTGGTAAAGGTTTAACAGTGGAGAGCAATAGGGTTGTAGAGTCTCAAACCCTTGCACTTCTGAGTAAGTAGGGGTCCAAAAAAACAGAACAGCTGATGTTGGAAGGGGCCTCTGGAGGTTACCTGCCCCCTCTGCTCAAATCAGGGTCAACTAGAGCAGATTGCCCAAGACTGTGTCTAGTAAGGTTTTTAATATCTCCAAAGATGGACACTCCACAACCTCTCCGGGCAACCCATTCCAGTGTTCAGCCACCTACAGAGTAAAAAAGATTTTTCTTATGTTCAGGTGTAATTTCCTTTGCTTCAGGTTTTGGCCATTGTATTGTGTCTTGTCACTGGGTACCACTGAGAAAAGTCTTGCTCTGCCTTCTTTACACTTTCCTGTAAATAGTAGTAAGATCCCGCACAATGCCCCTGGAGCCTTCTCTTCTCCAGGCTAAACAATCCCAATTCTTTCTGTCTCTCCTTGTTTGTAAAGAAGGAAACTTACAGAACTACAGGTACTACTGCTGTGTACCCTTTGCTAATTAAATTTACATCCAGCCCTTGGAGAAGCTATTAATTTGAATACTATACATTCTGTCCTAGCACCTGATAGGAAAATGGGTTATTTGAGAAGTTGTGTTCTTTGTCAATGAAAAAAACAATTTTTAAACTTTACAAATGCACAGGAGCTCTTCACACTGTTGCTTTGGGGAGTTAGCATGATTTCTAACACAGTCTTGCTCTTGTGTTTGACAAGGAGTTAACTAATTGTTTAACATGTAGAACTTTTTCCTCTGTCTTCAGTAGTTTTAAAGTTTTTATAATAGTATTTTCATGCTGTTAGTGATCATCCATAGACACTACAGGGAACTCTATGCTAGCAAATATTCCTAATAATTTAAAAAAATCAATAGTCTTCAATGTAATTTAATATAAAAAAGCATAAAGAGTACAGACCTCAAACTTTTAAAATTCCTCCTTTGTATGCATCTGTCAGTTTTTTCATCTATGACAGTACTCAGATGGTTCTCTTTATTAAAAACTGTGACATACTCATTTTATCGGGTGTGCATTCTGACAGTGCCTTGTGACATAGAGGGAGCTGCTAATTTCATTCTTACTCAGAGATCTAAAACATGATGCATGGTGAAGATGGCAAGAGGAACTCTGCTAAGAGGAGTTCTCAATGTCCTTTGGCATCCAAGGGCCCAGTGCCTTCACTGATAGGGCTTTCTTTATTGGTTCAATTTTGCTGTATAATATGTATTTTGAATGTATTTCTAGGTTGTGCACTTCAGTCACTGGAGTTTTCTATGTTTCTATTTACTGGAAGCAGTTAATTTTGCTTCTGTACCACAGTGACACTTTTAAACAGAATAAAGTAAAAACTTTGGTAAAGTAGTGAAATTTTGTCTACCTTCAGGAACTTCAAGAGCATCTAAAGATTACTGCTTTCAAAGACTTGGTAATTAGAGACAGAGAGTTGACTGGAGCACTGATTGCTTCTCTCATAAACTGTTATATCAGAGATAACGCTGCTGTGGATGGCATCATTGCCCATTTGCAAGATATCTGTCCTCTTCTTTATAGCACTGATGATGCTGTGTGTTCCAAGGTAAGTGCACTTCCAGATTTTACAGCACCAAACCACTTCAGAACGTGTTCAAATGATACAAGTTGGGCAGCTTGTAAATATTTATGCTTGAGTAGTCTCAGGACCACAGGAACTAATGAAGGCAGGTTGTGTCCATGTTTGTGTCTTGTGGTTGATTCATACTGAAAATTATGTAAGCTCTACTTTGAAGTATTTGCAGTTATTGTAGTGTTCATAGGGTCTTTACCTCTGATGTGATGTCTAATAAAACTGTCTCCTTATGTTCATAAAATATGTTCTTACTCAGTATTGCCTCAGCCTAGTCTTTTGTTTTCTGTCACCTGATTTCATGGAATTTATGGACAGAGAATTGTGTTTTAAGAACTTTGCTCTTTGAAGCTCTTGAAATAAGTTTGAAAAAAGTAACTGGTGAGGGGAGAGTGGGGAACCAGTTGTTTAAGTCTTAGGTCCTCCTCTCTGCTGCCATTATACAGTGTTTCTGCTAGAAACTTATCAAGTGTTATCAAGTGACAAGTGTTTTTGAGAGGATGATGTTTCTACTGTTTAAGCTTTAAAGTTTGAAGTAATAACTCAGTAACTTACAACAATGTTCATTATATGTTCATGTAAATATTCATTTTCTCATCATTTATCTTTAGGCAAATGAACTGCTTCAACGGTCTCGACAGGCTCAAAGCAAACCGGAAAAAGAGAAGATGCTAAGAGAGTCACTGAAAGAGTACCAGAAGATCAGCAATCAAGTAGACCTTGCTAATGTTTGTGCGCAATATAGGCAAGGTAAGAGGCAATCACTGATCATGTTCTGGTAAATAGTTTCTGTAGTATCGTTTCATGCCTTCTTCTTCTTTGTTTGTTTTGTTTACTAACTTCTGGCTCATTTTGTAGTGTTTTACCATAAACAGTTTCTTAGTAATTCTTAAAATTAATATATGTCAACCTGTTCTTGTTTAATGGCTTTCTAGATTTCACCAATCAATCAAAAAACCCACTTCTGCATAAAAATGTTACCATCCACTTATTTCACATTGCAGTGTCCATTTGTTTCATATATGTGGTAAAAATGTTTTTAGAAAAATTGTTGGGCTGTATGTAAGTAGAGGGTAAATGACTGTACTTTTGCAGGTGAGGTTTTATGCCAAATATGCTGTTTGAAAGATGGTTCTGAATCCTATTTTGTGCAGTAGAAAGTAGTACATAATTTAAATGTAGATGTAACTGCTGTAACAGTCAAGATTTCAGCCTCTGAACAAATACATAACTTCAAACTTGCATGTAATCCCACAGGTTAGGTACAGACATAAGTGTTTTTACTGTACAGACCAGAGTGAATAAGGTTTATCTTTTCTTGCTTATTAAAATGGGATGTGTTTGATGTCACTTAGCATTTTGGCATAAATTTAATATAATAATGAATGGTGGTATTTGTTGGATTTTTTTCCTAGTGCGTTTCTATGAGGGAGTAGTAGAACTCTCTCTTACAGCTGCTGAGAAGAAAGATCCCCAAGGTCTTGGCCTGCATTTCTATAAAAATGGAGAACCGGAAGAGGATGTCGTTGGACTCCAAGCTTTCCAAGAGAGGCAAGTTTTCAGGATACTGTATTACCATTATATGGTGTACTTTGTTTCATGTGATTAGAAAAGTAACTCTTTTGGGGAAACTATCCAGAGTAATGAGAAACAAGCATTTTATAATAAGGAACACAATGTAGATGTTTTTGCGCAGCATGGTCTCCTTGATTATAATTAATATGGCACCAGTTTATTCTGGAACAGAGGGTAAACTAATAGATGCAGAAAACATTGTGATCTGAACATTACAGAAATACTTGTTATAAAGGTGATTGAAGACAAACTAGAGTGTGGCACCTAGCTGACAAAAATCTCTGATCTTTTTTAAATTTTAGTAATGGTGTTTACAGAAGCATACATTAACAATATTGGAGAAGAGTATTTCATAGATAGTTGCAATGAAAATTGTGAAGCTTTTATTTTCTTTTGCTGTGTTTACAGATTGAACAGTTACAAATGTATCACTGACACCCTTCAAGAGTTAGTGAACCAAAGTAAAGCTGCTCCTCAGTCTCCCAGCGTACCCAAAAAACCAGGTCCTCCGGTGCTCTCATCTGACCCCAACATGCTAAGCAATGAAGAAGCTGGGCACCATGTAAGAAACTCACAAGAAAATCGTGACTGCACTCCAGGAAATAGTGTGACTGGAAGGGGTGTAGAATTTAGTATTTTTAAGAAATTATGGAATAGTTTATCAAAATAAAAAGTCAAGATTTGTCATGAATTGGCTTCTTTATGTACAGAGTGTTCATAAAAATGGTGACATGCAGACAATGTGAGCCTAAGTATTGTCATGTCTGTATTCGGTGCTTGATGTATTGTAACCATTTCTGGAATAACAGCTTTGTCCTTTTCTTCCCTTAGTTTGAACAAATGCTAAAGCTGGCTCAACGTTCAACAGATGAACTCTTCAGTATTGCGCTTTACAACTGGTTGATACAAGTTGACTTGGCAGACAAACTGTTACAGGTGAGCTCATCTCTAACAATGATATAGTTTGTTGGAGGGTTCCACTGAACTGGAAGAGTTAATCGTAATAATGCTGATGCTTTAAAAAAAAAGGGAGAAAGCAAGAATATACATGTTATCTATATGACTTCTGCAGGTTACTTCCCCCTTTTTGGAACCCTACCTTGTGCGGATGACCAAGATTGACCAGAACAAAGTCCGTTACATGGATTTACTGTGGAGATACTTTGAAAAGAACAGAAATTTTAGTAATGCAGCCAGAGTGTTGGCAAAGTTGGCTGACCTGCATAGGTATGGATTATGTGTGATCTATTGCACATATGGAGTTGAGGGAAAACCAAAGAAAATAAAATCAAAACCTTATGTGTATGTATTTTAAGGAATTTTAAAAAATTAAATGAGTGGAATATTTTAGCTTTTAATCTAGGACATTATTGGAAATACATTATATGCTTATTTTACATATTGAAATTACATGGTCATTTTTTACACTGAATTTTATAATGCAGTAAGGTAACTGGAGCAGTGGATTGAGAAGTACACTAGAACTGAGGGTGCAACAAAGATCGGGTTACATGGTTGGATAATGTCCTGCATGATTTAGTAAAATGAGAAGTCACATACTAATTCCCAAAGTCTAGTTTGAATATAACTAAACCTCAAAAAATTATATTAAGTATCCATTTTATGTTGAATATTTGTTTTGCAGCACTGAAATTTCCCTTCAGCAGCGTCTTGAATACATTGCACGTGCCATTTTGAGTGCCAAAAGTTCCACTGCTATATCCTCTGTAGCTGCAGATGGTGAATTCCTACATGAACTAGAAGAGAAAATGGAAGTAAGAAAAAAATATTAATCTAAGCTACACTGTAATTGCATTGTTTCACTTTGTCATGGTACATGACATTTTTATTACTAATTCTGTAGAAATAGTTTTCAGTACTTTCTTCCCGATGTGGCAAAGTTACGCAGTTGATTGGAGACCCTTGAGGTGTAAGACAGTAATATTTCTACATTTAAATAAGTTGAAGTTAATTCTGGATGTATTCTTAAGCTTTGATAAAGTTAATCCAGTCTTGAAATATTTTATTTTTAAACAAGGTTGCAAGGATCCAGCTTCAAATCCAAGAAACATTACAACGGCAGTATTCCCATCATTCTTCAGTGCAAGATGCAATCTCAGAGCTTGATGCTGAGCTGATGGATATAACCAAGGTGATTACAATTTTTGTGTATTAAATGTCAATTTATCACATTTGGAGGGAAGAAAAAGTTGCATCTTTACTAGTCTGACATGTACCATACAAAATAAAGAAAAGCTAATTTTAAAAATTTCCTTTTTATTCTACTTGAAATGTAAAGCCTGTTAATTTTTCTTTCAGCTGTATGGAGAATTTGCTGACCCTTTTAAGCTCTCAGAATGTAAGCTTGCAATTATACATTGTGCAGGTCATTCTGATCCTATCTTGGTGCAAACTCTCTGGCAAGAAATCATTGAGAAAGGTAGGTATTAATGGACGAAGAGTGGTACAAGCTAGAACTATAGGAAAATGGTACAACGAAAGCTCTTTAGACTATGTGCTGCTACTGATATGCTGTCCAAGTGAGATGCATCTTTTCTGGACTATTCTGTAATTTATTTGTAAGTGTAGTTAACTAGTAATTTATTAATGTTATTTCCTTTGGCTTGTGTGCCTGAAGGATAGAAAAATAATATTTTTACATATATGTTGGAGCATATTGCATGTATGGCTTGAATAATCACATTCCAGATAACATTTTAGAAGTCGTTTCATCCCATCCTGTTCTTAGATGCCATTATGTATGGCCTTCAGAATACCTGTGAAATTTTGTCTGAAGGTTTCACTGTTAGGAAATTATAATAAAAATTTTAATTTTATCATGACAAAGAATCTTCAGGGACTTGAGCATTTATATAATGTTGACAGGAGTATAAGTATAAGGGTTTTGTCCACGTATAGAGAAGCAGAGCAGTGGGCACAGCTCTGCAAGCCTAGCCACTCAGCTGTGATAATCTGCCTCACCCTTTACCAGGAGTTGGTAATTCACTTTCTCTTCCTCTTTGTTTTTTATTTTTCCCTTGGATTTTGCACTCAGACTTGCCATTGTGCAAACAACATTGACAGTGATTTGAGGAAAAAGCTATGTGGTAGTGGATTTGCGGGGGGGGGGTTTCTTGTGGTTGGGTTTGGTGGTGGGGTTTTGGGGTGTTTTTTGGTTGGTTGGGTTGGGTTTTCTTAAGTAGATTTGTATGGAACTGCACATAAAAATCTGTGAATATGTATGGATATACACCAGAAAATGTATTTTCTCTTCCACATGCTGATCTTGCAGTGACAGTAGCGTAAGATTTTGATGGGTTAGCAGTAAATTTCAGTAACTCAGTGTGGTTGCATATAAATGTGGAACTTTTTTCTGAAGTTTTCTCTAAATGATTTCACTTTTAGAGGTGAGCGATAGTGTGTCTCTGAGCCCCACTGACAGAATGCAAGCGCTTAGTCTGAAGATGATATTGCTTGGAAAGATATATGCTGGAACACCTCGTTACTTCCCTTTAGGCAAGTCATATAGCCTGCATAGTAAACAAACATATGCATTACATGAATGGGTCTTAGCTTTCTTTTTAGCCTCTTAAAAAAGTTTTAACCTAAGAAATGTCTCTTTGTTTTTTTAAACCTGAAATGAAAGAATACTGATAATTTTGTGATACGTAATTACATGCTTGTGATACACAGTTACTGTAGTTATTTGTGAAATTTTTCACTGTACGTGAAGCAACAAATTACTTCAACTGTCAGTAGTGATGGAGTTGATCTTGGGGATAGCTGGATAGTACTTTTCAGTTTTGTTTGGGAAATTGGGAACAAAAGCATTGTGATATTGCTCATTACTACAGTGACTTTGACAAGGGATTGAGGAGAGGGAAGTTAGACAAAAAAGTAGAAATTTAATTCCTATTGGCCTCTAATTTTGTAAACACAGTATAATTGTATGATTACAAAACCATTACAGTTTTTACAGGTCAGTTTTTCCTATAATTTATATTGGGATTTAACCAGAATTTACAGGTTTTCACCTTGAATGGGAATTAAATGAAGCTTAGAACAGTTATTTATGGATGTCTGTGCAGATCCCGTTTTAGAAAGTAGTAAAGTTTGGGTTTTTATACAAAGTAAAAATGTGTATTTATACATATAATAACGTTTTAGGCAACCACATTTATCTGCTGTCTTTTGAAGTATCTACTGCTATCTGCAGGGGCAGATTCTAAGAACAGAATTCAGGACATTTCTGGATCTCTTTAGGAGCTTTCTGCTTTTGTAATGCTTGCATTTTGACAACTTGATATTATGTAAAAACCTGGAAAATACATCATTAAGATAGAGAACAATATTTTTTTAGTATTGTAGAAGAACTTTTAGTGCTGAACAATATCTTGTTAATTGTTACTGACACTTAAACATGATAAAAGATGCAGTAGTGTTGCTGGCTGTTCTAGCAAATGAAATGATAATGCGTTCTTTTGTCCTGGAACAAAAGTTAATTAACTCTTCTTAACAGCATAATTCCATGGCAGAACTGTAGTAAAGTATTTAGGATGAATAATCCCTGTCATGCATTGCAGATAGTTTAATACCATCTTTGGATGTAGTTACATTTTGCATATCCTTCCCTCAGTGAGGACTGGGGGAAGCTGTTACATGTGCTTCACAGGAGAAAGGTACCAACAGTGCGTAAGACAGAAAATTAGTTTTTCAGTAAATCACTTTGAAGTGCCTTTCTTTGCTAGACTTCCATTAACATTCCATTATTTTTGTCCTCCAGATTTTTTAGTGCAGTTTCTGGAGCAACAGGTCTGTGCTTTGAACTGGGATGTAGGTTTTGTAACATATACCATGCAAGAAATTGGAGTGCCACTGCCAAAGCTGCTTGAAGTATATGACCAGTTGTTTAAAGTACGGGTAAGGAAAATAGCTGCAAAATAAAAAAATCACATTTTTAACTACTATCAAGGTGTCTTTTGTGGGAAACATAAAATAATGTAATGCGTGCTAGATCAGAATATCAACTTCATAGCTTTTGTTCTGTTTTCTTTCTCAAAGGCTCTTAATGCTGCTTTTTTCCCCCCTGATGATTTTATTGACTTTAGTCCTAAAGTATGACGAAAATTGTCCTTTTACTTCAGCTAAAGCTGATTGAGGATTGAGCAGGATTAGCATTGTTACGTTGCAGAAGGAACAGCATATCTTTAATATATTGATTTTATTTGTTTCCTGTTAATGATTAAAACTTGCTATATTACTGCATCTTATCTAAACTATTGATGCAACAGGCATAAAGAGTAAGTTGTCATAGTTCTAACTCTTGGTTTGTAGAACAGGCTTAAACAGAATTAAAACAAAGAGAATTGACTTGCTTCTTTTTACCCAGATTCCTTGCAGTGTAAGGAATTCAGAACTTCATAAAATCTGTTACTTTACAGGCTGTTAGGTAATGGAAGACTGGGTTAAACTGATGTATGTTTTAATACTCAAAAGTCAAAATAGTACTTAAGTATAGACTTAATATAGATTAAGATAGAATTCCCATTTCTCTTACATTTTTATTACAATAAATAAATAATTACCACAGCTGGCAATTTGTGTACACACACACTATTTTTTTTTCCTTTTCTCCTTAATGTTTTGTAATCTTTTTTAGGACCCATATTGGAATAGAATGAAAAAGCCATTACATCTTTTAGAGTGTATTCATGTATTATTATCAGGATATGTACGTGATCCAAGCAGAGTACCTACGAGGTAAGAAAGGCAACTATATCCTAATAAGTAGTGAAAGATGTAAAATATGATATAGCACTGCACTTCAGCAATCCCCCAAAGCTTTTGTTCTGCATGAATTTAGTATTTCTTTCCTAGCAGTGATTACTGAGACTCCTCATTCAAAACCAGTTGGTAGAAATTTGTAGGGTCCTCCCTATTAACTACTTCAGTAAAGGTAATTTTCTCCACTTCACTGAAGATTCACGAAGAACCGAGAGGAATATTTTGTAAATTCTGGCAACATACTTTAAGGAGTAGTACCGACAAATTTGAGGGAATCTGGAAAAAGTGGGGAAAAATGAGAATCAGACTTCTTGTGAATGAAACAGTGAACTGTTTAATGAAGAAAGCGTAGAAGCACTGTTCTTGTATTCTGGAAAAGAGAAGACTTAACTTGGGGATAGATCTTCCCAAGTTGTTTTCAAGAGGTTGGTGATGAATCACTCTCTAAGACTAAAATTCAGCTTAGTCTGCAACAAGAAAGAATTTGGGTTTAATATTAGACAAAGTTTCTAGTTAAAAGAATAGCTGTCTACCTGAACAAGTTGCCTGCGTATTACGGAATCTCTAGGTTTGGTAACTTTTGTGAATAGACTGTACAAACTTCAGCCAGAACCATCTCCCAAACAACAAGCTGAACTAGGCAAAGTCTTGATAATTCTTCTAACCATAAATTTTTCTGATTCTCTTGAAAATACACATGTAAATATCCCCTCTTCACATATAGAGTTTACGTCTATCTTTTCTCACTTTTTTGGTCTTTTATGGTTAGCTGTTTTAAATACTCTAACTTATTAGAACTTTAGTGAATGCTGTTTAATTTTAATATCTAGTTAGATATTAATACCTAAATTGTTGTGATCTTATACTAATTTTAGATATTTAAATTGCTATCTAAATTAATAACTTAAATATTGATTGTATTACTATTTAAAGTGATATCTAAATATTAAATATTTCCCATTGATATTAACAGGATCATGTTTTATTGTTTAATATCAGATAAATAATAATGATTCATTTAGTTTCTCATTATGCCTTAGTCACAAGCATTAGATTTCTAAAATGAATTTTTATAATAAATAAATACTTAAAGCTAGCAGACAGATGTCTTGCTTATATTTTATTCCATTAAAACTCAAAGAATGCTCACTTGGTATTTCAGATTAATTCTAACATACAGAGAGAAAAAGGAGCAATTTTTCCATGTTTTTTCTTTACAGGCGCCGATTCACAAATGTTTGCTTGGATGCTGTTAGTTGCTACCTGGTTGAACTTCAGTCTATGAGTCCGACACTAACAGCGCAGACTACTATTGGGAATTTTAAGTCGCTACAAGCTAAATTAGAACAACTTCAGTGATAGACTAATACAATATCAGAATAATTAGGTGAATATCAGAATAAAGTGAACTATTAATTCAAAGTTCAGATGTCTGCATTGAATCTCTGGAAGAACAAATCGTCAGAAATTCTGAGAAAGCTGTTACCTCCTGCTGCAGTTATCAATTGTGTGACTTGTACTCGTGCTATTCTAAAGGTATCTACAAATTGTAGAATGTAAATGTGACAAATGGATTTTCTTACTATTACCAAATTTTTTAACAATAGAAAACCTTTTTTTTTATATACTATTGAAATAAAATACATTGTGTGATCTTTCTGTGGAGGAATAAAAATATTTTTCTTTTTCTTAACATAAAGTAATGGAGAAAGATAGGATGTAAAATCTACTTGAGAGCTGTTTTACAAGTATCAAAAGAAGAAATAACAACTGCAGAGGGCAAGATGATGATAAAGCAGATGTAGATGAGTCGGGTGTAAATGTCATAGGCGGGAGTAGTGATGCAATCGTAACTCTGCATGAGGTTACTGACGAGTGTTTCAGTAACAAAGATAATAATTGTTTCATAACTGTCACTTTAAACACGGCCTGTCTGCCTGTTTAAATAGATTGATTGGGATGAAATTGCAGAAACTAGCAATCTAATTTGTACTGCAAGTGAAAGAACAGTACTAAAAGCCCATCAAATTATCTCCCTATTCCAGTTTAATAAATATGCTGTATCTGTTAAAATCAAATAAAGAAGTCAAGAAGTGACTTCTATCTACTTTCATTACATGCACACAAGCACCAAATTGTTTATGTTCCTTACAAGGAGGAAAGGCTACACATCATCCTGTATGCATGCTTCCTAAGCTTTTAAATTCTCATCCTACAAGGAAGTTTGTCTCTTTTACTACTATGCATTGTGTACATACTCAGGAACATAAACTTTGTATAAGATGCACAAGAAACTACCAGGTTCATGCAGGTCTTTAGTCTTTCTCAGAAAACTTCCTCATGTACGTAAATAATCAGAGAATTTGGAGAGATTTTTAATGGGGGAAAGAAGCAAATATCTCTGCCTCCAGAGTAGATTCATGTGGGTTTTTTTTCCAGGACAGTGAGTAGCTGGTATTATGTATCACAGGTGTTCAAAAAACAAAGAGAAAGAAGTACAGATTAAGACTATTTACATCCCCATTACCTAGTTCTAGCCTTTACTACCACACCTGCTTGCTAAACTCTGAAGTTTTGTTTAAAGTACAGCCATTAAATTTCTTTCCCTGTGAACGTTCTGATGATTTTCAGCCAGAGAATGCACCCAGTGAAGTGATAAATACATTAAAGTACGTATCTTTTTTACCTCATTAAATCAAAATAGATCTGAAACCATAATGCTGGCTTTCTGTCAGTGTTGGAATTTCCTCACAAAGTATTTAAATAGAGGAATTACTGTATGTCCTGGGAAAAAGATTGGCATCTTCCCATATAAAGTATACTATTTTTAGATAATGACAAGTTACTGTCTGCTGATGGCTGTTCACCCTAAGGATGTCATATACCCCAGTCTAGTTATTGCAGTTCTGTTCATACAACTGAGGCCTGATGTATTTAACGTTTTATTTCTAAGTTTTAATATTTGCACAAAGGTATGTTGTGTTGAGCCATATTCCACAGTCTAGGTAAGTAGATTTCTATTTTCAGATCTGAAGAAATCACTAAAATGTTGGGGATAGGCACAAGTCAGACCTGAGTTTCAGCTCTTTGTTTTTCTTCCAGTTAATAGAGTAAGAATGCCTGTGGCATTGTTACAAGGTTTTTGAAGTAAGATTGTTTAAAAGTGTCTCTAGAGTTATCTTTGATTTTTTTCAGATTATTGCAGGTCGTTTCAGTTTAGGCATTGCCTTTTGTTTTCATAGCACTGTCTCTGCTCTTTAGGGGAGAAAGGGTACCATCTGTTTCCCAATTTACAGTTGGAGGGACGAGGAAACCCCTGGAGTGGGTGGATTAATGCAGTAGGTGAAACAAATGGTGACAGGTACAGGGAAGTAACTAACCAATACGAACATGAGCCCCTTCTCAACAAAATTACAACTGGATGATTACTTTTGTTGTTTTTTTTTGTTTGTTTTTGTGGTTTTTTTTTTTGAATGTTACTCGTTCTCAGTCAAGGCTGTGGTTAAGGGAAGGTAGACTTGGCCTGAAGTGCTCTGAGGAACAAGAGCCATTTCGAGGGAATAGCTGCTTCAGGGGAATGAAAGTCATTTCTTAAACAGGTGACTGCTTCCCCTACTTCTTGTATTTCACCTTAATTCCTGTATTTGGTAAGGAGCGTTGGTCTCCTACACCCGTCTCCTGCGGCCACTCATCCCTCCCATGTCCGAACATTTATGGCGACGTAAATTCTCCGCCAGG
>NW_010139864.1:748-1043 GCF_000699245.1 Pterocles gutturalis | reverse complement strand
GCATCATGCAGGCTGCGTCAGGCTGAGGCATCACACAACCCCGATGGAGCTGCGGGGGGAACAGCCACGGCTGTGCCGGGACGGTGCCATCCCGGCGTGCTCGGCTCTGCCCAGGGTGTGGGTACAAAGCCCACCTTGGGTCTCCACGCTTGGCACCCCGAGCCGTCGCATGTAAACTGCCGGAGAAGAGTCCACTCCAGAGAAAGAGCTTTTATTTTTTTTACAGTTGCTATGGCACCAGCTGTCTCTGTTCTGTCATTTATGCCCTTAAAATGGTCCTCGGTCGGGGGGGGTA
>NW_010139864.1:0-660 GCF_000699245.1 Pterocles gutturalis | reverse complement strand
GCCAGCCCCCCACAGCCCCCACTGTTGTGTTCAGCCTTTAATTTCCGACGGCTGCGCCCACACCCCTGTTACAGGGACTGCAGCAGAAATCCGCGGCTTTGCGGAGTCCCAGGAGTGACACAAATCCCATATAAACCTGCAGGAGATTAACCATCCCTCACCCGTGTGCTGGGTCTGGGCTCAGGGGAGAGCTGTGGGGCCACGTGCATGAGGGCTCACGGAGCGGGGGCTCTGCCCGACCCCCCCAGCAGCCACCAGCACTGGGACAGCAGCCCTGGGGACCAGCATCAGCCCCAGGGACCAGCATCAGCCCTGGGGACCAGCATCAGCCCCAGGGACCAGCATCAGCCCTGGGGACCAGCATCAGCCCCAGGGACCAGCATCAGCCCTGGGGACCAGCATCAGCCCCAGGGACCAGCATCAGCCCTGGGGACCAGCATCAGCCCCAGGGACCAGCATCAGCCCTGGGGACCAGCCCACTGCATCAAAAACAATGTGTGTTTGTAGCTGGACGTGTCTGCTGGGTCCCCACGTGTGTGCCTGAAGGATTAACAGTGTCCAGAGGTTTCTCGTGCCGGGCAGACGCCGGGCGGCTGCGTCACGTCGTCACAGCAACCCGCTGGACCCAAGAACCGCAGCTCCCGGTTTGCTCTCTGCTGT
>NW_010139863.1:0-591 GCF_000699245.1 Pterocles gutturalis | reverse complement strand
ACGCCCTGGGATGCTCCGGGGACCCCCTGGGGTGCTCCTGGGGTGCTCCAGGGACACCCATGGGTGCTCCAGGGATGCTGTGGGGGACATCCTGGGACACTCTGGGGACACTCTGGGATGCTTCTGGATGCTCTGGGGACAGCTGGGATGCTCTGGGGACACCCTGGGATGCTCCAGGGACACTATGGGGGCACCTGGGATACTCTGGGGACACCCTGAGATGCTCTGGGGACACCCTGGGGTGCTCCAGGGTTGTTCTGGGGACGCCCTGGGGACACCCAGGGATGCTCCAGGGATGCTGTGGGGGACATCCTGAGACACTCTGGGGACATCTGGGATCCTCTGGGGACACCCTGAGATGCTCTGGGGACACCCTGGGGACACTCTGGGATGCTCTGGGGACACCCTGGGATGCTCCTGGATGCTCTGGGGACACCCTGGGATCCTCTGGGGACACTCTGGGGACACCCAGGGACACTCTGGGGACAGCTGGGGCTCCTCCAGGGCCAGCCGCCCGGTGTGTCCCCCGCACTCACCGATGTCCCCATCCCTCTGGCCACGGGCTCGGGTCCCGGCACGGAAGCACAGCCT
>NW_010139862.1:0-3284 GCF_000699245.1 Pterocles gutturalis | reverse complement strand
GGACAGGCCCCGAAGTGTCCCCTGGGCCCAGGCGGGCCCTGAAATGTCCCCTGGGCCCGGGCAGGCCTTGTCCCCCTCCTGAGGGCTCTGCCTGGGCCTGACAGGGTGGCTCTGGGGCACCTGGCGGAGCCAGACTGGCCGCTGAGGTACCACCGACGCTCTCGCAGGTGGAAGTGGACGAGAACGGGAGGATCGTCGATGCCCGTTTCAAAACCTTCGGCTGCGGGTCGGCGATTGCGTCAAGTTCGCTGGCGACGGAGTGGGTCAAAGGGAAAACGGTAAGGGACGCTGCGGAAAGCTTTCCAAGTTTCAAATGTGCCAGCGTTCTCTGCTGGGGCTGCGCAGGAAACAGCGACCTTGGAGTCCCAGGGTTGACTTTGTGCAGCGCAGTGCAGGAGCTTGGAAAGCAGCAGCTGTCAGCGCTGTTAGTGCTCGGACTTCCAGAGCAATAGTTACCTTTTCTGAGAACCTCCATTAATCTGCAGGGAAGTGTTTTGTGTGTTATGCAGAAAGCAAAAACCTGCTGATTCTGGGTTCTGAAAGTTTGTTTACAGCATGTCTTTAGGTTATTTATACTCTCTCTGCCAGACAAGAACTGCATTTCTATATTATGATAAAAGGTAAGCACAGAACAACATCACGAGTGGCACTTGCCCTGTATCACTGCTGAGCTCTGGTTCGTTCCCACCCCTGCTCAGTCTGAGATGCTCCAACATCCTTCACAGCTCAGATGTATTTCCACATGGATTCTGTGGGCTGTGGAGCATCAAAGCCCTCTGACAGCAGCTGCCTTTGTAGCCCCTGTTCACCTCACATGACCAGGGACTGTGCTGGCTGTGTTTCAGGTTGACGAAGCGTTGAAAATCAAGAACACAGATATCGCTAAAGAGCTCTGCCTTCCTCCAGTCAAACTGCACTGCTCCAGTAAGTAACTTCCAGACGGTGAAAGTTCAAATGCAAAGCTGTGCTTGGGAGGGAGGCTTCTGGGAACAGCGCAGATGCTTCTGAATGTTGTTTGCCAAATAAAGTTTCTGCACGAGGAACAGTTGAGTTTGGCCCACAAGAGAAACTTGCTTATGTTCATATTCTGGGGTTATTTTAAGAGTTTTGAGATCTCTTTCATCTTTTGGACTTTGTAGCTCAGCAGACTGATAATAAGTGTTGAGATTCTGAAATTCTGCTTCTATGATGCCGACCAGTGCTACCTGCAGTGGTGGTCGCTGCTGGATGCTCTTTTTTTTACGACATCTTTTGTTCTTAATTACTTTTAATTGTCCTTGAAATACTTGGTTTTTTTGTTTGTAGTGTTGGCTGAAGACGCAATCAAGGCTGCCTTGGCCGATTACAAGTTGAAGCAAGATCCAAACAAAGAAGAGGCAGAGAAGAAAGCAACCAAAGCCTGAACTGACTGTAAAGCTTGTTCTCATTCCATTTAAATTTGCAGTGCAATTATTCTAGCTCTTAGTAGGACCCTGCGCACCACCGAATGAAGCTGTAAGATGCGCACAACTTACGCACAACGTCTCACGGTGGCTGGTGTGTGTACAGCCGCTCTCGTAGTGCTCACAGGGCTGGGATGGGGATGTTTCCGCAGCCTGTGTCCTCTCACCACTGTCTTTGAAATGTTAGAGCGAAGGAGACCGCTCAGCTGCGGAGAACTTGGTGGCTTCTCTAGGGAGAGAACATCCTGCTGTTCCGGTACTGGAAGGGCTGCACTTTTTTTTTTGGAAGATGTATAGTTTTGCCTGATATTTTATAGAATTTAGTGGGAAACGTTGCCTTGGTCTTCATGTTTCTGTAAGAACTGCAGATCGGTCTGTGTATCGATGCGGTATACAAGTCTGGGGCGGCACGTCCGCCCCCAAACTACAGCTGTGTCAGAGTTTCATTTCGCAATCTCTGCGAGTTCGTCCTCACCGGGGTGCTGGAGGGCACCGACAACACGCTGCCGGGGGCGAGTAGCTGGTGCCCCCGCTCCAGGAAACGCAGCACCAGCGCTCGCTTCTGCTCGCATCCTGTCACACCTAATGCTTTGGGTTTTGAAGCTCCCGTTAGAGGAACAATCTTAGTTTTGGAGCGTCTTCTATAACAATTCAACCCTTAGATTGGCAGGGTGCCCTGTTAAAAGAGAGTAAATACACCCTCGGGTTTGAACTGGGGAGGGGGATGGCAGGAAGCTCCCGGGGGGTCGGTCGGTGCTCCGTGGGGACACTTCCCGCTCCCGTGGGGTGCAGCTTAGCTGAGTTGTGCCAGAGGAGCCAAGGCGGTGTGGGTGATGTCCCCCCCCTTGGGGGTTCGCACGCTGAGTGGGAGCTGGAGGCACTCCGAGGTCTGAAAATGAAATGTTTGTGATGCTCTGGCATGGCTTACCTCCCTGCTCCGTGCTCTCCCGTGCCTTCTGCTGGTTGCTCTTTTCCAGGAGATCGTTTGTTTCTGTAGTTTTCCAAAGCAACCAGAAAACACACTGGAAAACTGCCTGCTTTGAAGATTTTAAACCACCCGAGAAACCTTACTGGTCTGTTTTCAGACCTGGGGTGTTTTAGGAACATTAAAAACCGCATTTAGAAATATATCTGTCCACGGATTGCTTTTTTTTCCCCCCTCGAGGCAGAGCAGCCCGCTCTGCTGCGGTTTGTCGCTCACAAGCTTGCTCTCGCGGTACCTCAGCTCAGCACCACCCCACGGGCCGGGCGCTGGCCCTCGGCAAGGCCCTGTCTCCCACGAGGAATGCGCCTCACTCCCTGGGAATAGTCCTGCGGTTTCCCAGTTGAAAAAAAAAAGAAAAATCGGGGAAACTTCAAATGCCAACGTCTGCTTTGGAGCAGAATGGGCTCATTGTGCTCACGAGAGCAAAAGGGAAGAGGGAGATGAAAGCCAAGGGTGTGGGGACAGGGGGGACACATCCCTACGTGTCCCTGGGCTGGGACAAAATGTGGGGATACAGAGATGTGGGATTGAAGCCTCTTTCACCTCCCAGGTTTGCCTGCTGTCCTCATGCCCTGGCGTGCGGCTGCGAGATAAAAGTTTCCCCGAAACGGCGTCACCGCGCGGATGCTGTGAGCGATAAGCGCGGCTCCTGGGGCTTCACCCACGCAGACCAACCTTCGCCCCCGAAGCACAGCCACACTGCCGGGCTCGGGGGACACTGGACCGCGTGGGGCTGGAGCCGACACCGGCTGCACCCTGACACCGACGCGATGCCGGGAGAGCCCGAAGGAGCCAACTGACCTGGGGACTGTGCCTCGGGCACCCCGCGAGCTGCAGAAACACAGGGGACAGGAGCT
>NW_010139861.1:383-654 GCF_000699245.1 Pterocles gutturalis | reverse complement strand
CGCGTGGGGCAGCCTTGCAGCGGGCAGAGCGCCGGCGCCGCTGGCCAGAGCGATGTTCTCCAGGGGCGTGCGTTTAATCCGGGGCTTTATTTTGCTGGTACAATGTGAGCCGAGCCCTGGGCGCCTGTGGATGTGGCACTGCCTCAGTCGAGGCGCTGCTCGAGGAATCTGATTGCTATTAAATTTTGAATGCTCTCTGGCTTCGCTTTAGATAGAAAGCATTTCTTAATTTGCCCTTAAAAAACCCCATGGCAGAAGGGAGGCTTCTCTT
>NW_010139861.1:0-260 GCF_000699245.1 Pterocles gutturalis | reverse complement strand
ACACCTGCCACCAAACACCCCGGGGGACCCCCCTCCTTTGCCTCAGGAGGAGGAAAATCAGCCTGTCCCCATCTATCCCCACCGTGGCAGCCAAATCCCAGTGCCCCTGTGCCTGGAGACCCCAAAGCCAAGGACATCCCCATTGCCTGGGGACACCAAAGCCAAGGACATCCCCTGTGCCGGCACTGCCTGGGCTGCACAGGGATGTGCCCGTCCCCTCTGCTCCTTGGGGACGGCAGCACCGTGGGGACCTCAGGATG
>NW_010139860.1:0-730 GCF_000699245.1 Pterocles gutturalis | reverse complement strand
TGGTGTCATCATCAAACTTGCTGAGGGTGTGCTAAATCCCACTGTCCATGTTTCCGACACAGATGCTAAACAACACCGGTCCCAGTACTGACCCCTGAGGAACACCACTTGTCACTGGTCTTCACTTGGACATTGAGCCATTGACCACAACTCTTTCAGTGTGACCATCCAGCCAATTCCTTATGCAGCAAGCGGTTCTTCTGTCAAATCCATGTCTCTCCAACTTAGAGACAAGGATGTCATGTGGGACCGTGTCAAAGGCTTTGCGCAAGTCCAGGTAGATGACATCAGTTGCTCTTCCCTTATCCATCAGCACTGCAACCCTGTTGTAGAAGGCCACCAGGTTTGTCAGGCACGATTTGATCTTGGTGAAGCCATGCTGGCTGTCACTGATCACCTCCTTATTTTCCATGTGTTTTAACATAGATCTGCTCCATGATCTTGCCAGGGACAGATGTGAGACTAACCAGTCTGTAGGTACCTGGGTCTTCCTGTTTTCCCTTTTTAAAAATGGGGGTTATGTTTCCCCTTTTCCAGTCTGTGGGAACTTCACCAGACTGCCATGGCTTCTCAAATACGACCCCTGTGCGACATAAGGATAGATGGGTCAGGAGCAACCTGCCCCTCAAGGACCCAGGGTGTAGGTGTGAAGACTCACTTGCAAAACCTCCTCTTTTAATCCATTGCACTCCAAGGCATCACTAGACCATCTAAAGAACCTGAAGGTGCA
>NW_010139859.1:0-229 GCF_000699245.1 Pterocles gutturalis | reverse complement strand
GGAACTGGGATGGGATGGACTGGGATGGGATGGGATGAACTGGGAGGGACTGGGATGGACTGGGATGGGATGGGGAGGCAGGAAGACCCCCCGCTGCCCCCTCCCCACAGCCACCCACCTGGGCGATGGCGCTGGCGCCGGTGTCCCCGAGGCGGTTGAAGCTGAGGCCGAGGGACAGGAGGTGGCGGTTGGTGGCCAGACTGTCCCCGAGGCCCCGCGCCGCCGCCCC
>NW_010139858.1:0-210 GCF_000699245.1 Pterocles gutturalis | reverse complement strand
CCCGGGATAAAATGTTTTCCTACCGTAAGCATGTTGAGTTTAATTTTATTTTAAGCCATTAAAAGCCTTTGTGCTTTCCTGTGATCTGATTTAATTTCTAGCTCTGTTAAAGCTGCCAGAGCGACCGAAATGTGGCTTCAGAGAGTTAGAGCAGGATCCTCCGTCGCTGCACAGAGGAGTTGGCAGGGCGGGTGTTTGCGGGGGCCGGGC
>NW_010139857.1:0-263 GCF_000699245.1 Pterocles gutturalis | reverse complement strand
CCCAGTGCCATCGAGCTGGCAGGGGTTTGAACTTGTAAAGGAAGAAAACGTTTCTGAAATATTTTCAGTGAATTAAAAAATTATTTTGTATATTGTAGGATATCCTTTTGCAGCAGAACAGGCAAAATACGACAACTAAGGGTTTATAAATGAAATAAACACAATACAACTTCACTATGATTTTTTAATATAGAGATTTTTATTTTTTTTTTAACAAAAGAAGTAAAAAAAACAAACCGAGATCAAGCACGCACACCCCACCT
>NW_010139856.1:0-3219 GCF_000699245.1 Pterocles gutturalis | reverse complement strand
TTTTAATTAAATGGGATTTTTGATTGGATTTTTGATTGGATTTGGGGGGGGCGATTAATTAAGGGTGGAGGGCGGGTTGATTAATTAATTAATGGGGGTTAATTAGTTGGGAGGGATTAATTGGGGTTAATTAATGGGGTGTAAGAAGGAAATAGCGGGGGTTAATTAATGAGGAATAATAGGGGAATGATTAATTGGGGTTAATTAATTGGGGTTGATTAATTGAGGTTAATTAATTGAGAATCATAGGGAAATGATTAATTGGGGTTAATTAATTGGGAAGAATAGGGGAATGTTTAATTAGGGTTAATTAATTGGGTTAATTAGGAAAAATAGGGGAATTACTAATTGGCGTTGATTAACTGGGGTTAATTAATGGGGTTAATTAATTGGGAATCATAAGGGAATGATTAATTGGGGTTAATTAATTTGGAATCATAGGGAACTCGTTAATTAGGATTAATAGGGAATTAATTAGGATTGATAGGGAGTTAATTAGGATTAATAGGGAATTAATTGGGATTAATAAGGAATTAATTAATTGGGATTAATGGGAATTTATTGGTGGGGATTAATAGAGAGTTAATTAATTGGGATTAATTGGGAATTAAGTGATAGGGATTAATTAATTAGGATTAATAGAGAATTAATTAATTGGGGTCAATAGGGAATTAATTAGTTGGGGTTAATGGGGAATTAATTAATTGGGATTAATAGGGGAAATCAATCACAGATCGGCTCTCTTAATTAATTGGCCTTAATAGGGAACCAATTAACGACCTAATTTAATTAATGGGGAATTAATCATCGATTTAAACTCAATCCATTAACTAATCGCCGATTTTAACTCAATTAATTAATTATTGGGGGTTAATGGCCAATTTAAACGCAATTAATTATTTAATTGGGGATTAATCATGGATTTAAAGTCAATTAATTAATTATTGGGGATTAATTGCCAATTGAAACTCAACGAATTAATTAATTGGGGGTTAATCGCCGATTTAAACTCAATTAATTAATACGGGATTAATCATCGATCTAAATTCAATTAATTAATTGTGAAGTCAATTAATTAATTGGCATCAATAGGGAATTAATTACCGAGCTGAACTCAATTAATTAATTGGGCTTTAGGGGATTAATCGCTGATGGGATTAATTAATTAATGGCCGATGAACACTGAATTAATTAATCGAGCTAGCTCCGGGTAATTAATCACCGATTTAAACTTAATTAATTAATTGTGATGGCTCTGAGGAATTAATTGTTGATGTGATTAATTAAGTACACCGAATTAATTAATTGCAATCACTGCAGCTCCCTAATTAATTATTTACTCTGAATTAATTGATAGCTCTGCAGCATCTTAATAAGTTAATTAATTAGTTAATTAATTAATTGCGATCGCTTCAGCACCTTAATTAATTACATTAATTAATTAATTGGTATCTCTGCAGCACCTTAATAATTTAATCATATCAATTAATTAATTAATAGCAATCTCCGCAGCACCCTGCTCAGTTAATTAATTTTATTAATTAATCGTAATTTATTGACCTTAATTAATTTAATTGCGATCTCTGCAGTGCCCTCATTAATTAATTCATTTAATTAATTGAAGTCTCTGCAGGCCCAAGAGAATTTATTGACTTTAATTAATTCAATTTTGGGAAAGTTTTGGGGGAAATATTTGGATTTTGGGAACATTTTGGGATTTGGATGAAATTTCAGCTTTTGGCGGAAATTCTGGGATTTGGGGGAAAATGTGGAATTTTGGGGAAATCTGGAGGAAATTTGGCATTTGGGGAAAATTGGGGGATTCTGGGGGAAATTGTGGAATTTTGGGGAAAAATGAAATTTGGGGAAAAATCAGAATTTTGGGGAAATTGGGATTTGGGAAAAAAGTGGGATTTTGGGAAATTTCTGGGAATTGGGTGAAATTTCAGATTTTGGTGGAAATTCTGGGATTTGGGGGAAATATTGGAATTTAGGGGAAATTTGGGAATTTGGGGGAAATTTCAGATTTTGGTGGAAACTGGAATTTTGGGGAAATTTAGAATTTGGAAGAAATTTGGGAATTTAGGGAAAAGTTCCGATTTTGGGGAAAATTGTGGGATTGGGGGATAATTTGGAATTTGGGGAAAAAATTCTGGATTTGGGGGAAATTTCGGATTTTGTTGGAAATTGTGGGATTTGGGGGACATTTGGAATTTGGGAAAAAAAATTGAATTTGGGGGAAATTTGGGAATTTGGGGGAAATCTCAGCTTTTGGGGGAAATTTTGGGATTTGGGGGAAATTTGGGAATTTGGGGATATTTCAGTTTGGGGGAAAATTGTGGGATTTGGCAGCAAATTTGGGAATTTGTGGAAAAGTTCAGAATTTGGAGGAAATTTCAGCTTTTGGGGGAAATTCTGGGATTTGGGTGAAAATTTGGAATTTAGGGGAAATTTGGGAATTTGGGGGAAATTTCAGATTTTGGGGGAAATGGGGATTTGGGAAAAATGTGGGATTTTGGTAAAATTTGGGGATTTGGGGGAAATTTCTGATTTTGGTAGAAATTATGGGATTTGGAGGAAATTTGGAATTTGGGGAAAATTTGGGAATTTAGAGGAAATCTCAGATTTGGGGGAAAATTGTGGGATTTGGGGGAAAAATTGGAATTTGGGGGAAATTTGGGAATTTGGGGAAAATTTCAGATTGGGGGAAAATTGTGGGATCTGGAGGAAAAAATTGGAATTTGGGAGAAAATTTGGAACTTGGAAAAATTATGGGATTTTGGGAAAACTGTGGAAATTTGTGAAAATCAGAGGATTTGGGGGAAATGGTGAGATTTTATGAAAACTGGGATTTTTGGAAGATGGCGAGATTTGGGGAAAAATTTGGGGATTTGGGGGGAAATGGTGGGATTGGGGGAAAATTTGGAATTTGGGGGGAAATTCGGGGATTTGGGGGGAAAATCCTGAGATTTGGGGAAAATCGTCGGGTTTTTGGGATATGGGGGAGGGACGATGATTCTGAGGGGACGAAATTTGGGAAAAATTGTGGGATTTTGAGAATATTGCGGGATTTGGGGAAAATTGCAAGACTAGAGGCCTGGTCTACCTCGTGGAGGCATCGATAGGCCAGAGAGGCCTGGTCTACCTAATATAGGCCAAGGTAAGCCCAAAGAGGCCAGGTCTACCCCTGGGTGGACTGGGCAAGCCCATAGAAGCCTG
>NW_010139855.1:0-7230 GCF_000699245.1 Pterocles gutturalis | reverse complement strand
TTTACTTTATTTTGTTTTATTATTATTTTATTTGTTTTTAATTTTTTTCTTAGATTTCCTTGCAATTAATTGCATTTCATTTTTTCTAGTCATTATTCAGCACTGAGCGACACTTCCGACATAAAAAATAATAACTCGCCCCCTAAAATACTCATGTATCAGATCAGTTAAAGGAGAAACACAACTAACGAAATGAAAAATTACAATAAATTAATATCCTATAGTTGAAGAGATGAGAGTAAAGAAGCCTCTGTTTTCTTGTTAACTTTTTCTTTGCTGTAACAAAATAGTTTGTAACTTGGCAAGACATGGCCCATTGCGTACACTCACCTTATTTTTGTCAGTAGGGCTAGATGTGCATTTGCTGTTTGCAGAAGTCCAGTTGGCAAGATGCTCACACTGCAGTGCATGATTGGCCAAAAGTGTTTTACTTCCTTTATGCAAAAAAAATACACTTGATATTTCTCATTTAACTCAAGAGCAGCCATGTAAGTATTTATTTCAATTATTAGGGGTGTTATTTATGTTATGATTTATTGAACCATAAATGGAAATGCTTCTCTTGTTTATTTCAATCAGTGTGTGAATTCTTATGCAATTACTCAATAACTTTTTAAAAGTTTTGTGTGGTTTATTTTGTTTTAAGGTAACTGTAGTAATATGGCATGGCAGAAACAGTATCAGAGGAGACAGCAATTCGATTATACAGAGAGATAAACACATATACACCAATGGCACCCACTTTGTAGAATCTCACCCATATTGCAAAAATGGTATTTCAGCATATGTGCAGAATTTTTGCAACATACGTATAAGGAAGCAAGAAAGCAAACTGAGACAGTGAGTGCAGTTAATCTGTATAAACCAGTATAAGAAACAAAGCTTGGTAAGAAAGACACTCTTACCTGAATCCCAGAGTTATCTCTTTGTTAAAGTTGCCCAAGTGACTTCACGGACCAAAGTCTGCCCTTTTTTTTTCTTTTTTTCTCCTTCCACCAATATCTGCTGGTTGAACAAAAGGTATTTCCACTCTCCATGAGACTTGCTTCTCCAAAATCTGCTGTGAGTTCTCTGTGAGAATACCTGTTTTATTGATGTAAACCAAATATTGCTGTAATGGACAAGAGATGCAAAGCTGATCAACTGCTTGGAATATTCATTCCGATATAATACTCAAGTTCTTCTACAAACTGACCTTCCTATGCAGAAGGCGGACTTGGTTTGGTACCTTGGATGTTGAGTGATAGAGAGCAGAGGAATGCTACCCTTCTTTCACTGTGTAGCACCATATTTTCAAATTGTTTGCTCTGTTCTCCTTTACCTGCAAAGAAGTATTTATTTCCCTGTCACTGCCTCTGTAGCAGTTTTACAAAAGAGCATTGAGATAGACCAGTATTCATCATAAATGTCTTTCCTGGCTAGCTTCAGCTCTGAAAATCAAATGTACAAAATCAAGACTAGCTTATTTAAACTCCTCCCCAGGGAGCAGTTCCACAGCTTTGCCCAGCTTGCAGTTCCTAGAGCATAAATTAATTCAGGCTGAATTAACTGCACATTTTCTTAAGCTGTATTAACATGGACATCCAGCAATTGTGGGGTGTGTGGCAGCACGATCACACATATAAAGAAACACTTAGGCCATTTACTCCATCAGGGGACATACACTTAAACTGTCTATAGCAAAAATGGTGTTTGCCCTGGAAAAGGATGCCCGGAGGCCCTATGTAACACGTCCTGTATTTTTGTGGTAAATGCGAACATGTGAATGTCAGCTGCTGACACCCTAAAATCATAAGCAAGACCATAAAATAGGGTAGTTAACTAGTGTCTGTGGGAAAGCAGAGGAAGGTCTGGATTCAGTAACACTTTAGGACTCCTCAGGGGCAGCAGCTGTTCAGTATTTTGGAGAGTGGTCTGTCCCCCCAGCAGTTGGCCTAAGCTTCTGCTGCTGCTTCAAGAATTTCAAGGATGAATCTCCCTGCTGAGCAGATTTAAGGGAATGACATCAGGAAGGTCACTTAGCTCATCATGTGCCTTCCCTTCTGTTGTCATGTTTGGTCAGTCCTCTGTGTAACTACTGGTGAGACAAGGAAGAATCAGATTTAATTCATTCCTCCTCCACCCCTCCCCAGCCAACAAGGTAGCTGCCAAAGTATTTCTGCAGCGCATGTGGTTTCAGGTTTACTCCTTTTCAGGTGGTGCTTAAGGTGGGATGACAAGGAAATCCAGCACCTGACCTTTCCTTCAGTACCTCCAAAAGAGAGAGATCCTCTTCAATCTCAACAATTTAATAGCTGGATCAGGTGGCTTTCCTATTACCCATTGAATAAACAATCCTTTTCCCCTTTTCAGAATCAATATCAAGGATCACCATCCGTTCTGTGCCAAAAATCCTTTAAATCTTTTTTAACATTACCCTTATGGGTAGCTGGAACCTCAGCTTCCACAGACACCTGTCCTCACCCTTTGCAGGACATTTCCTTTTGCTGAAGAAACCAATCAGATGTGAAGATTTTTCTTGTGATTAAGCAGGATTTCTATGTCCCCCAGTACTGAGTCTTCAGCTGTGAAACCTATGAGATCTACACACATATATCTACATCTATATATTCACAGTCACGCTATTCTAAGAGAACAGAAGAGTTGGACTGGAACAGCTGACTGGAAAATCTGCTATATTAACTGAAAGACAACGGAGAGCAGAGATAATATGATCAAATTTTAAAACTAAAGCAAGTAAAGGGCTGAGCCCATCAAAGACTTTGGCAGGTGTTTACCTGTAATTTCTCCATTTGTTGCTTGCAGCCTTCTTCAAAGCCAGGAGTGGCTCTGACCTTGTGCCTATAATAAAGGCTTCTAGAAGTAACTTGGGTAATTTCTCTTGGGCTATATAATGAAATGGCACATATCTGGAAACACTGCACTCACATCATACTAAAAAAATACATCAGGGATTAATGATCTCTCAAAATGACCAAATTATTTTCTCATTGTAACGATTTTCTCATTACAAATATGGTTTTAAATAAAAGGGCTCCATCTTGTTTCCAACCTTTTATTTATTTATATTTTGAGTTATAAAGGAAATGTCATTATTTAAATAATATATTTCAATCATGAGAGAGAAAAAAAGCAAAGCCCAAAATCACAGAAGGAAGAAAAATTTTAACCATTTCTGCTGGCAGAGTAGATATCTCACAATCACAATGCGGATTAGTAGAGCTGGGTGTGCATATTTGTTGTGGATCAAAGATAGGATCTAGTGATTAGAAGAATGACGCTTTCAACACTCACAATGGGATTGAATGTATGATTTATAATACTAATTCCACAAAACCTTTCTATGGCTGCTTACTGCACAAGGGATTCAATATGGACTGATCACCGGAAAAATAAAGTGTTTCCTTCAGCTCAGCTGAATCAAACCCTTGCAACTAACCAAAAAGCTTTTCAGTATTGACACTGATTCCGCTCCCACCTGTTTACTCCACTCCTCTGCTCCAGATTACCGTTCTCATAATGTAACTGCCAGAGAAGTTTGTGTGCTACATTCCCAGTGGTCATACTTCACAGTTCAGTATTTCAGATTGTAATTAATTGATTTTCTCTGAGTATTTATGGCCCTTTTATATATATATATGTGGCAGAACTATTATAAACAATATGTTGATGCAAAGAACAGAGAGTAGCCTGTAGCCCAAGGATACATACCTCTGATTTTCTATTTATTAGCAGCCAGAAGCACAGACTCAGTTATGAATCTGCCACTGGTTCTACTGGGGGACTTTGGAAAGTCATTCAAACTCTTTGTCCTAGCTCTCGGCCTCTAAAATAGGATAACGTTACCTGGGCATCATGGTGAAACTGTACTTGTAAATATGCTGTTAACCTTGCTGCAACTATTGCATTGGTGAATAGTTTTGAGCAAGTGCACTGCCATTTTCAGGCAGACTCTACTAGTGCTGTGACTGTAGTGCACTGAAAGGAAGAGAACAGCATTCCCCTGCAGGGCTGGGGTGCCTTCGGACTATTTCATGTAAAAAGTTTCACAGCCAGCTGGAAAGGCATGCCAAGGCAAGGCTTAGCATTTAGTGACAAACTAAATATGAGCCACAGAAGAACCAGCAAAGTAGTTACGGTCTTACTCTTCTTTTTCCTTTAAGTAGTTGCTGTTCAGCTTTCCAGGGACTCTCTCTGGCATTTGCTGGAGAGCCCAAGCCAGGATGTATATATTTCATATGCACCATGCTGTCCTGATTCCTGATTGCCTAGATGAAGGTGACTACTGGAGAGCACCATTAACTCCTCCTGACTGTGCTCCAGTTTCCTTCCAAAGCCTGTGAGGCACTATGTGTATCTCAGTCTCATTCCAGCATGAACTCAGATCATGGCAATGATGTGCACTGGCGATGGGACTTCCTACATGGCACGGACTCAGCAAATTTAAGAGGAAAGAAACTGCATTTTTTACTTTCTTCAACCAACTGCACCATTTCTTAATGATCACTTTTCTTTCTAAAAAAGAAATATCCTTTCCTTGTAACATTAATAGACTAATAACTTAGATGACAAAATTTATGTGATATTAGAAAGCTTAGTGATCTGGTGAGGCTTAATTAAGAAAAATAATAATGTGTACCCAGGCCCTGAACTTGCACAAGGTTTTCCAAATCTAGATCCATTTGCTAAGTATAAGGATTCACCGACTGATTAAATCTTGGACTTTGCAAGCTACAGAGATAGGGCTTAACCTGTTCAACTGAATACTTAATGTTAATAAAAAAACACCTTCAGGCTTCAAGCATCACTGTGATCATTAAGAGAGGGGCACACGCTAACAGTACCTGGGGAAAGGGCAAAAAGCTTTCCCTGTTTTCCTGTGTATCAGAGACATGAATCTCTGCAGCTGTCATCGCAAGCTCAAGCTGAGGATCTAGAGGATATATTGGCAACACTTACTCCCGGAATGACTGCTAAGCAATGTGCATGGCTTAGTAGGGGAAAAAATATAGCATCTGGGATTTAACTTGACAGCAGCTCCCCTTTGGTGCTTACTCACTTTGCTTACAAGACCTAGAGTCTAAATGCTGTGAACCAGGAAACATTTATGAAGCAGGGCTGGAACCTTTCTTGCAATGTAACTGCATTCTCCAGGAGCCAGCCCCTGGTCTGTTGCAAGCAGAACTGACAGACAACAGATACAGTAAGACAACACAGCATGCTCATTTCCCGTTTTACCACAGCTATTAACCTAAAGAGGAAACCCGTGTCTAAGGATTTTTCCTTCTTCCTAAGATTTTTTTGATGCAAATGCTTCTTGGCATTCAGTGGCTTCTTACTGGAACTTTCTGATGCAAATACCTCTTCACATGCAAGGTCTCTTCTTCCACATCCCACTATGACTTCTGCAGAGAGGAACTGTTCTAGGTAAATGAAATTGTTGAGGCTTTCCTTACTGTTTAACTAGTTTGAAATGGTTCTGTTCTCTAGGCTTACAACTGCTTCAAACTGCTAACAGGACTAATCTTCAATGAGGCAATTGAACACTTCATTCCTGTTCTGAACTACTCTAATGGCTTGGACAGCTAACAGGAATCCTTCAGCACAGATCAACTACTTCATATTCTACCTTCTGCTCCTCCAACTGCTCTGGGATTCCTGCTAGAGAGAGGGACAAGCAAATTAGACACCAAATAGATAAGCTTCCTAGGGTGTATTACAGGGCTTTAATAATTTCTCTCACTATCAGAGGAAGAAAACCTGTTATTAATTGGGATGTAATGTGATTAGCTAATGAGTTCTCATATTAAACAAGTTTTTAGTTGCATTAGCAAGCTAAAAGTGGGCCGTCTAGCTGAGTGTAAAAAGCACTGTTTTCAAGAAGTACACTGGCTACCCCCTTGAACTCCAGGAATACAATTAGGTAAGAAAAAAAAAAAGCTACAAAGCTGTAGCTGAAAGCTGCAAAGAAAGGGGAGGATAACAGAAGACATTTGCTTGCTAGATCAGTGGAGCCTTTCAATCACTTGAGTGAAATATTTAAATCCAATATACGCAGTTACTCCCCCCAGTTCCTTGTTATCACATGGGTGTTTGGAGATCCAAACTGAAGAAGAAAAAAAAAGACTTTACTTTTACCCACCATAAGAGACGTTAGTGGATTGCAAACATAATTTTGTGATATGTTGCAGCCCAGAGATTCATGGAAAGTCCAGTGCTTTGAGTTCAGATTATAGGCAGGAACCCTCCCCCCTTCCCTTCCTTACAGCTATAAGCTGCTTTACTTTGCCCATGTTCTAGACAACCAGCCTTCTTGGGAACCTGGTCAATGTGACCTTGTAGGTTTGTGCCACAGTTATAACCCCTTTGACAGATTGGCTTTGACTTTTCACATTTTCTTTTAATTTATATGTTCATTTTTAAATTTCTTTCCTGAAGTCTAATGATTGTTGGCACATGTTGTCACCCCTGCATTTGTTGGACACTGAAATGGCCATACATTTTCTTGGTCCACTTTTACTTCACACTTCACATGTGAAAAGAACTACTGTTAAAATTTAACTTTCATCAGACCGTTGTCAAACACATTTGATACCTCCGTTCTTTGAAGGGCAGGCTAGTCAGACTGTGAGACACGGAGTCAGGATCTCTGCCAGACGGCCGATTTCAGACTTTTTGCTTGTGTTAGTGCTGCAAAGCGGTCAGCTCATGGAGTCTGTGCTGTTACAGGCAATCCCTGGTATTTAAATCCCGATGACAGAAACCTTATTGATGACGCTAAACGAGTCAAAGGCAGCTGGGCTGGGCTTTCATCTCCAAGCTGACTCTCTGACAATTAGGAAAATCAGTTTGGCAGGAAAGACGCATCTGTAATTGCGTTTAGGAAGCGGCTGCGCTGCGCGGCACACACATCCCCGGCAATGCCATTCGTAAATTTGTTTTGCAGGGCAAAACTTTGAAGAGCCCGCGACTAGCAGCAGAACAGGGCTTGCCAGGCACCGAGAGAAACGAGGTGTATCACCGTTTTTTTTGCCGCCCCTCGCCGTGAGCCCCGGCCGGTCAGCAACCGGCCGTTCAGCGCCAACGTTTCTAACGGCGCCTCCGGATGAGGCTGGAACTTGTCCGCCTTCAAATAGAAGCTCACTTAAGGGAGTAAATTCCCACCAAAGCCCCACGCGTAAAAGCCTGCACGTCCCCGTCTCCCACGGGGAGGCAGAGCAGGGACCGTCC
>NW_010139854.1:0-592 GCF_000699245.1 Pterocles gutturalis | reverse complement strand
GGTACCATTGCTTTTCCTTCCTTAATACCAGGATCTTTTCAAAAACTGAAACTTGTTGGTCACAATTACATAACTGTTCTAGATGTGTTGAAAGATTTTGGTTTTTGTTGCTCTCGCCATGCCAGACCACCCTGCTGAGACCCCCAACCTCTACATCACCCATGGGTCAGAGTGGCACCAACATCCCCAGTGCTGGCACAAAACATGGTTGTGCTCCTTTATCCACAAGGTCCTCACTTAGATCTTTCCCTCACTCCCTTCACAGATGCCATAATGACAACCACAGCCAGCTCCATGCAATTTATTTCTCCAAGGGGTCTGAATGTATGATGGTTTCTCTTGCCACTACTTTTCATGGTAGTAGCTGGTGGCTACCTTGTTAGGTTCTGGTCTTCTCCATGCGAGAGCAGAGCAGAGCCAGGGAAAGGCACAGCCTGATCAAGCAGAGGGTAACAGTCTCATGGCCTAAAACTCATAGAACTTAGCCAGTTCCCCAGTAATAAAATGGTACCTGCATAATAGAAGGTTTCCCCACATTTTCCCTGTTTTCTCCTTCCCAAGCGGCCTCCATCAGTCTGGTTAATGGCAACAA
>NW_010139853.1:10927-15901 GCF_000699245.1 Pterocles gutturalis | reverse complement strand
CCCGGTGTTGTAATGCCGGGCTCGGTGCCGAGCGGCCCCGGCCGGAGCGGAGCGAGCGGCAGCGCCCGGCGTGGGAAGGGTGCGAGGAATAAGGTGTTTCGTCTTCGTTTTGTGCGGGCTTTAAACAAAACTCTGCGCCGGCTTTCCAAATCTGTTGGCGTTTAGCGGTGTGAAAGAAAAACGCTGTCTGAAGGAACAATAAACCCAACTCATCGCGCGTACCTTACTGGTGAAAAATTGTACTGTTGGGTCCCGATTAAGTACGAGGTTTTCATAACTGATTACAGAATCTATTGAAGAGGGTTTAAAAACATGTATGGCTCTTTACCACCCTTCAATCAACCACCCTCTGATTTTTTTTTTTTTTTTTTTTGTAAAGTTAACAGTGAATTCAGCGGCAGGGAATCGTGGTAAGTTGTGGTATTTCCATTCAGCAGTGGCCTGTCACTTTGTGTTGGAGGTTGTGTGATGATTCTCCCAAGTGTAAATTGATTGCTGTTCTAATTTAATAATTTTTTTTGTTCTCTGTGGACAGGTAATAATTTTTGAATTCTTTTATCAAGTTAGTGTTCAGGCCTGTTATCTGTAGAAATACAGAAGCTCGTTTTGTAGACAGGGAAGACTCTGCTGGTTTGAAAAAGTTGCCCGATTTCTAGTAGAACCTAGTCTTGGAATAAATAAGTTATACGAGAGCAATTTATATTAAGATACTTTATCAAGTCTGCAGCTAGAAATACCCCCATGTTGTGGCATTTGTAGCAGTCTGGATAAAATTCTTGCTGGCAATGTATTTGTCCTTTGTTCTTGTACTTTTGTTCCTTTTGTAACTTTTTCTTAAGTTATTCGCCGTGTTCTGTTCATTATGCGAGTGTTTGTGTCTTTGTATGTCTCTATATAAACACATACAACCTGGTGGGTTTGGAGTGGAGGATCTTATCGCACAGCTGCAACATTCAGCTGACAGTCTTTAGTACGTCCTGCTGTCTTCTCTGTTCCAGGGCCAATAAATATATCTGGCTGGATCGGAATCCTTTTTTTTTTTTTTTTTTTCCAGTTGTGAAGTAATTTAGGTTTCCAAAGGAGCTCTGGATGTTATCTGGTCCAGCCCCTGTTCAAGTTAGAGAAGACTGTTGGTAAATTGCGAACTTGAAATTGTGCGTTACTTAGAATTCACTGATCAAATACGTGTTTGCTGAAACAGTATATAGCTAGCGCACAGAGTTTCCTAAAGTCAGTATATGGAACCCAAATCCTAATGTTTTTGACACTGCTCCACAAGATCCTCATGGTGAGAATTTTGTGCTTTGTTATGAGAATTAAAAATATTGAATATGATAGAGTGTGTAAATAATATATGTGCTTTTTCTGGATACTCGCATTCAGGAATTGAGGATCTAAAGTGTGTAACCAAAATAATTAACTTTATTCTTTATAGTAGTTGGTGTATTTATTGAACTACTTCAAGTCAGGACTAACAACATTTTGATCATGTTTGGGATTTGAATATGGTTCTTGTTCAGATGTGCAGTAAACAAAGCCTGCCAACTTCTTTCAAAATTGACATGTGTTTGCCATTGATGAGCGTTACTGCTGTATGAAATGGTGTGGAGTATTGCATTGCAAAGAGAAGAGGATTTTGAAGAAGCAGTAGGTAGCCTTGTCTACTTACCAGAGTCCTGAAAGGCAAGGAGTTCATGGATAAATTGATTGAAAAAAAAATTTTCTTAGTTTTAAAATTAGGAATGATTATAATGTTTTATTTGTTCTTCAAGAAGCAGTACACAGATCCTGTGGCTATGTAATATTTTAAAAATGTATTCGCTAAATTTTATTTTTAGAATGCAAAATTAGTGCATGCTATATTCATATTTTAAAAGAAAATAATGTTTTGAAAGCAGTGATATTTCCAAGGCGTAGTGGGGCACAAACTTGTTGATAGGAGGATCTGAGTACATCCCCTTCACAGAAGGGATCAAAGAATAGATATTAGTGCTTGCAGTAATTTTGGTATAGCCGGGCTTTCCAAGAGAAACAAACCGGCTTTCTCCAAAGCCCTTAAAAGCAAACAAACCAATGGGGGAAAAAAAAAAAAAAAACAAAACACTCCTCCTTTTCTCTTCCATTCATCGTTGTTGCTGGTAACTTCCACAGTGAGGACAGTATCTCTTCCCAAGAGCAGGTAAAGATCTGACACATGGAGCTGCAGCAATGTCTTTGGTAAATTGCTGAAAAGCATGGGTAGATGAATGAGACCAGACAATAGGTGGCAGAGAATGTGTTAGAAATTTGTATGTTTCTCCCTTGCTTGTATCAAGCATCAGTTGAAGATCTGTCCTTGCTATCTAGATATCGGGGAAAGTGTCTGGTATTTCTTGGTTCCTGAGTATATAGTGGGCATATCCTCAGTGCTTGGGCTTTCTCTTTTTACCTTACTGTCATCTGTAAATAAATGACAGAAGCAACTCAGTAATTTAAAGATGTATCATGTCAGAGTTTTATGTGGGCACAGATGGAGTACTTAGAGCCTTGTTTTGCTTGTTGATTTTCCCAAAATGCAGGACCTGGGGGTGGGCACAGAGTGGATGTGCTTGGTGGCCTGACAGCAGACTTTTCCTTTCTCTGCTGCTGATTTAGTGGTTGCACTTTTTCCTTTCTTGGACAAGATCTGCAGAACCCTATACAGTCGCCCCACCACATTCGTGATGATGGTCCCCAGTCACGATGATGTATTCTGTGCCTTCTGTGATGGTTAGTGCTTTAAAGGGAAAGCAAGGAATTTCTTTCTGCCTCATATTCTTGCAATCCCTTAAAAGTTGCTGTGAAGTCTGTGGAGGGTTTGATATTGTCAGACATAAAGTGGTTTTACTTATTCTGCAAAATGTTTAAAACTGAAAACAAATGTATAATTTAACCTGCTGTATTATGTCCTTTAAGAATAATATGGAGACTGGAGTAGGTGGTCCTTGAAATTGGACAAAAAGTTGAAATAGTCACCTCATTTGTCTCATTGTACAGAAAACATAATTTTAACATTTCTAATGTTCTTATTGAGAAGATATATGCAATAGCGATTTTGTGAGGGATTCAGTCCAGAAACATCTGCTCAGTACTTTGTACTCTGGGTTTGTAATCCTCAAGAGGTTCAGTTTGATACAAACAGCTAGCCCACCGCTGGCCACGCAGTTAACTGGGAGACAAGCTGCCAACTTGCCAGAGTGGTCTTCATTGTGCACTGGCTTCCCGGCACCTCACCGGCTGAGTTTATAGAGAGTATTAGGTGTATTTTATACCCACTCTCCCCTAAAAGCAAAACAAAGTAATTATTCTACTACTCTTCAATATATCTTCAGTAATTTATTTTTAATTAATTGTAGTAGGTTTGTGACACTGAAGCATTTTAGGTCATTGTGTATTTGGTATCTTGAGAAGATAGAGAACTTCATTCATGTTATGGTAGTGATAAGATGCATGAGTTTCTAGTTATGACCTTGTTGTTTCAGCTGTACACAAATGGCATGAAAAAATATGGACATTCTTCAGGTTTATAATCCAGATACTTTTATTTATTGGCATTTTTCTAATGGTTGTCTTGTGGTTGCCTTCCCCTTTAATTTCAATTCTGTGCATTTCAGTTAGGTTTACTGTTTTATGATGGTCTGGTTAATAAAATTCAAAATAAGTATTAGGAAAATAAACTCTAGTTCATGATTGTGATAGTAGTTGGAGATTGTGTGTGATGACAGGAGAAGCGACAGCAGAGTCTTATTCAAGGTCCAGTGTATTACCACTTCAGATTTTCTGCAGTGACATCTATTGTTAACAGTGAAAGCAGTTGGCTTGATGGAGCTCTTCCTGCAAGTCATCAACCTGCATCTGAACGAAATGGTGGTTGTGTTCCTTGAGGGGGGAAAAGTGTTCTGAGTAGCATGAAGGTATGAACTTTGTTTACATGTTTTAAAAGGTTCTGACAAGACAGAATCTTAGTAGTAGTTCATAGGGGGCATATCTGCAGCATGTGATTGAATGCTCTGATGCTCATTTTTTGCCCAAAATAGAATTTCACTAAATACAGAGGAAAATACAGTAGGTTTAAATGTAATTTTAGTATGTGGCTGTGTGTTAATAGGGGAAAAACTGGTATTACTACCTCAGCTCTGCAGTACTGTAGCTTAATTTGTATCATATGTTGCAACAGCAGAAATGCTTTTTACAAAAGTTTGAAATCACGTGAATTTCTCAGTGTCTCCTCAGATAATTGCTCTACATGATGGCTTCAGTCGATTTGATTAGCATAAAACCTGGAAGCAACTAGCAATTCTTTGTGTCTGTATTCCCTCAGTTCACCATCTTCAAGAGAAAACTGTCAATCATATCATGTTTTGGCCGATAAAAGTACAAGCAGATGTAGCAGGGATAAGTCAGAGAAATTTCAAAGAAAGTCTCGGAAGATGTGTACCACGATACAGACCTGGTTCATGGAAGCGATTTCCTTTCCACAGCTGCAGCTGTTGAAATGGTCTAAATTTGCTTTTCCTTAAGTCTCTTGTCTTTATAGTATTAATTATTGACAACTTTTTATTGATTTGAAAATAATCCAAACACATTCATAGGCCTTCACACTTCCTCTGTGAGATCCTCATCCCAGACTTGACTGGGTATCCGTGGGCAGAGCCCAAATGTTTTCTGGAAGACTAAAGTTGTCAGAGATTTTACTTCTGCAGAGAATTAATATTCTGCTCATGAAAGATTAGTTGTGCAAATGCGTACATTATGCACTCAGAGTCAGAATTGGGGGGACATAGAAATGGTCAAAAAGCTGAAATATAATTTTCTAAATTAATTGATCTTTTTTCTATTCTTCGCTCAGTTGGAGATGCACAGTGCAGTGGTGATGCAGGGGCATAGGCACTGTGCCATGTTGTGCAGGGGTATAGAGGGTTTGAAAAGGCAGCATGAACAGGCAAGTTGTGAGGA